>NW_028263371.1:18605000-18905000 GCF_051168715.1 Poecilia mexicana
GCGTCTGTAAAGTTTAGTCTGACAGCTTCCAGATTGGGGTAAATCAGTAGCAGGTTCCGCTAATGCAGGGGTGTCCAATGTGTGGCCCTTGAAATTATTTCGTTCAAGTCAAAAATGGAGAGAAAAAAAAGGTCAACAAAATGGAAAAATGTGAAAGTTGTCTATAGTTCTTGTACTAAGGTAACAGTTCAAAGCCTGTTTTTGTGTTGAATCTCATGATACACAGATTTTATTAAAAAATTGGTTTATTGTTGCACAAGTAAGCTAAACTTAAAAAAACAAACTCATAATCTCATATTTGCATTTTTAATTTAATACATTTTGTGGCCTGCCAGTAGTTTAGATTTGCCAGTTTTGGCGGAGAAGTCTGAACACCACTGTCCTAATCAAAGGAACCGATGGTCAGATCAAAACACAACATGGTTGTCTGTTGATCTGGAGCAGAAGTGTGTGTGTGTGTGTGGGGGGGGGGGTGTGGGGGTGTGTGTGTGTGTGTGTGTGTGTGTGTGTGTGTGTGTGTGTGTGTGCGCCTCCAATCACTAACCAATCAAGGTGGAAAAACATCAGCAATCACTGTGGAGAAGCAATTGTTGGTAACATCACTATAGGAAGGGTTCAAAGGTCAAACCAGATTGTAAACATTTACAACAAATGCAACTCACTGACTCATCAGCAGGGAAAAAGATCTCAGCACTGACCTCAGAGAAGATGGGAACTTCTACACCGAGATGAAAACGTGCAAATCATTTAGTGCATTTACCAGTATTCACTGGAGTGGAAATTTAAATTTCAAACAGTTCAATAAAAAAATAAAACCAGTCCGACCTGAAACTGCACAGGCCTTTTTCAGCCTGGTAGCCGTCACAGATTATGACCGCGCCCTTAGAAAAAACACTGAAGCATCTTGTGCTTCATTAAAGCTCCTGATTGTTTTTTTTTCTCTCCTGCAGACTCCAGGACCTGTTCCAGCAGGAGAAGGGCAGGAAGCGTCTGTCTGTCCCGCCGAGTCCAGGCAGACACCGACCCAACACCACTGACGACACCAAGGTGGGCGTCGCTGCTGTGCTCAGACACCACTAGCTGCTGTAGCCATCAGGCCTGGTTAGCAGCACAGAAGTTTGTGCTGAGATGTAGAAATGCTGCTCACGCCTCCTCTGTGTCTTCTAACCTTGGAAAGCATCCAGTTTCCTATAGTTTGACGAAAAGGCTGATTATTAATGAATGAACCATTTTTTGTAGTTTTTCCTGACCGAGCTAGCTAGTTTTTATTTTGTTGTAGTATTTCATATTCCAGCTCTCTGGTTCCTCACTTCCCTTCTGAACCGGACAGGAAGCATCTGAAATGAGACCATGTGTTATTCAGCTGACCGACCCTCATGAGCTTCCTGTCCAGTGTGGGCAGCTGCAGTGTTTTGGCTGCTAATCCTCCATGTTTTTGTGCTTTACAGAGCGCTCTGGACTCCTCCCCTCGGAACCCGTCCCCTGTGGTCCAGAATGGGGAGAAAGGTGGGTTCAAATAACCTCCACATTCTTTGTCCTAATAAAAGGTTTCCTGCAGGTGGTGTTTTGTGTGAAGCTGCTGTTTTTCTCTCATCAGAGGACCGCCACCTGTGCCCGCTGCCGTCAACCACCTCGTCCCTGCTGCCGTCACCTGGAGACCCCGGAGCTGATTCCACCACAACTGGACCCAGTTTCAGTGAACCGGACTCTGTCAGCATCCCAGAAGGTTCACAGATTCACTCTGACCTGCACATTCTCTTTATCATTTCTGCTTCTGCTCTTCATGTTTTGATTCTGTGGCCTTCCAGATGTGTTTGAAGGCCACCTGCTGGGCTCCACTGACAGCCAGGTGAAGGAGAAATCCACCATGAAAGCCATCCTGGCCAACTTTCTGCCCGGCAACAGTTACAACCCCATCCCTATCCCGTTGTAAGTGTCGCATCAGAGTCGGTTCCTGAGCTGGAAGAGGGGTTCAGACATCCATCTTTTTGTATATCCACTGTGAACTTTGTATTTTTGCTATAAAAATGGACAAGAATGAGATTTGATCTCTTGTAAAATGTGGCGTTTTGGAATTGAAATGTGTGTGAACCCTGCAGTTAATAGAGAAGTGCTTAATGAGATGGCGGTGTGTGTGTGTGTTTCAGTGATCCAGATAAACATTACCTGATGTACGAACACGAGCGGGTGCCAATCGCCGTGTGTGAGCGTGAGCCGAGCTCCATCATCGCCTTCGCTCTCAGGTGACCTTTCACCCCCTTTACCCTTTGATTGCTCCACCTCAGAGTTGCTGACCTGCTGTTCGGTTCTGTTGTCCCCCAGCTGCAAAGAGTACAAAACGGCGCTGGACGACCTGTCCAAGTCGTCCAGCACAGCCGGGGACGACGCTCAGCAGCCTGCCAGGTACTCGGCTTTCATGTTATGTGAACGGCTTCGGCCGTCAAACACAAGGCCCGTGGGCCAAATGTGGCCCGCTGTAGCTTTTTATGTGGCCCTCTAAACTCCAAGTTACATGACTAAGTCCCTCCAGTTCACACAAAATCTACAGATTCCCACAGTTTTCTCAGTTTTTTTTTTTACTGTAAATTTTTCTCAAAATTGGCCAGAAACATTGAGTTTAAAAGACTACTGCCTCAGCCTTACTTGATGTCGAGTTGAATCCCCATATCGTGTTTGATAAAAAGTCACATTTAACGTCATTCACTAGCACAAATATCATAAAAAGTCCTTAAAAAATTTCTAAATTAGTGCCGCAGAAACAATCGCAACATCTCATTCCGGTGGCTGAACAAAAGTTTGATACAACAAACTGCCTGAAATAGTTTTTCTAGATGATATTTAGTCTAAATGACTAAATGTCAGCGCGTCTCAGAACGCTGAGTCAGCAGGTCTGACCTCTGGTTCCTCTGGGTGTGTGCAGTGCGGAGAGTCGGGTGAAGAGCAGCCCTGCGAGGCCCAGCGATTCTCTGGCGGCGCAGCAGAGTCGCAGCAGCGCCGACGGCGAGCCTCTCAGTACGGATCCACACGTTCCAACGAAGCAAAAGCAGCATTTCACTGCAGACTGACAGATGGGAAAATTCTTTAAGCTTTCTGGTTTTTTTTTCCCCCCCACCCATTTTCAGAGGATGCCGATTCAGCAGACAAGCAGAAGAAACAGACGGTGAACCCACACATCGAGCTCCGTGAGTCTCTGAACTTTCTCTGGGACAAACAGAATCAAATATCTGGATTTGAAATACATTCTTGGATAAATTTAAGAAAAGTAAAAACAGATGGTAAGCTGATGTAAATCAACAAAGTGCTGCTTATCAGCTGAATCAAATCCAGCTCTATGGTCTAACAGATGTAGATGCTACGAGGACATCACTTCTCTGGGCTCGGATCACACATCCTGTTAGATCTCAGCATTTGTCATTTCCTGCTCAGAGTTCTCAGACGCCAACGCCAAGTTCTACTGTCGGATCTACTACGCCGAGGAGTTCCACAGGATGCGTGAGGAGATCATGGAGAGCAGCGAGGAGGACTTTGTCCGCTCGCTGTCCCACTGTGTGAACTGGCAGGCCCGGGGAGGGAAGTCCGGAGCCGTCTTCTACGCCACTGAAGGTTAGACAGGAAGTCTCTGGAAGGCTGCTCCATCTGCTCAGGTCTTTGGTTTAAAATTCAAACTCCCGTCGCCTTGTCTCCTCCAGACGACCGCTTCATCCTGAAGCAGATGCCCCGGCTGGAGGTCCAGTCCTTCCTGGACTTTGCTCCGCACTACTTCACCTACATCACTGGAGCTGTGCAGCAGAAGGTACGCCAGCAGCTCCCGTTCCTGTTTGTCAGCTCGAAGCGGTTCAACGTTTAACCAGGTTTGGTCCGCAGCGGCCGACTGTGCTGGCCAAGATCCTGGGAGTTTACCGGATCGGATACAAGAACTCCCAGAACAACGCTGAGAAGAAACTGGACCTGCTGGTCATGGAGAACCTCTTCTACGGCCGCAAAATGGCTCAGGTGGGTCAGCTCACAGCTGGGTTGTGTTCTGAGTACTGCTGAACGTACGGGGCCCCTAAAGGGACATTGAAGAAAAAAAATAAAGACCATCTTGTGTGCGCCAGGCAGTGTGTGGTATGGAGCCTCCTAGGGGACATACTGAAAGTCTTCCTTATGGTGGCCACCATACTTCCTGCTTTTATATAAGGTTCTCATAAGGTTTTTCCATGCATGTTAGTAATGTTAATGTCTTACAGAAAATGTGTTTATTTTTTAGCTCTTTGGTGCAAAAAACTGATTGAAAATCGATTTATTCACACATGTTCATGTCTGTCTGTGTAAGGCTGAGATGAAACGGCCCTTTATTACCAACACAAAGAGACAATCAAAACTATCCAATTACTTTATTACCCTGTGATAATGACTCAGAAACAGTCCAAGTAATTTGGATGTACTTTTTCTTTCCTACATATAGAAAGTTTTGGTTTATGTCTTAAAGGGGATGGAAAGCCCATGTTTGCCTTTACATTTTGCAAATAGGTTTGTGGTGGATTTCTATCCCAAAGAAAAAGATATAAACCTTCGGATATCTCACAAATGAGATGCTAACATGCATGGAAAAACCTTATAGCAGAAGGTACGGTGGCCACCGTAAGAAAGACTTTCAGTCTTGCGAGGAAACGCAAAATACATTTTTTTTCCCCCATGTCCTTTAGGGGGCTCCGTAGTCTGGTGTGTGTGAGAGAGAGAGAGAGAGTACTTTTTTGTTTATTTTCTTCAGTGTCCCTTCAGCCCTCTATCTGAAGTTCCTGACCGCTGAGGTTTCCTGTAGGTGTTCGACCTGAAAGGCTCTCTGAGGAATCGGAACGTGAAGACGGACTCCGGGAAGGAGAGCTGCGAGGTGGTTCTGCTGGACGAGAACCTCCTGAAGCTGATCCATGACAACCCGCTCTACATCCGCTCCCACTGCAAGGCCATCCTCAGGGCGGCCATCCACAGCGACGCCTACTTCCTGTCCAGCCACCTCATCATCGATTACTCCCTGCTGGTGGGGCGGGACGACGCCACTGACCAGCTGGTGGTGGGGATCATAGGTGAGTGTGGAGGCCTCTGTGTTGTGGGTCAGAAGCTGAGTGCTGACAGTGCTTCCTCTGCCGTCTGCTCCAGATTACATCAGGACATTTACCTGGGACAAGAAACTGGAGATGGTCGTCAAATCCACTGGAATTCTGGGAGGCCAAGGTACTTCATCAGGCAGATCTTCTGTCACGCTCATGGGGCGCCGTTTGTAGTTAGTCAAAAGTTAACAGCAACAATTTGGGTTATTTAGAAGTAATAGACTTTGTTTGGAAAGGAATAATGTACAGCTCAAACATAAAAGCAATCATTTGATGCGCTGCACCAGATTACAGCACAAACCTAACAGGAAAAAACGAGGCTTCATTCTTCAAAGTTGTGTTCATCTGGTGTCACAGTTGCAAAACATTTTAATTTTATTTATTTCATAAAGGAGACACTTCATCATCATTAGCCAGATTTAGCCAGACCGGCTAATTTGAATCTGTAGTTTCCTAGCAGGTTCATAGGAAGAATAAAAAAAAAAAAAACAAAGTTACAATTAGCATGCATAACATTCATGACCTGTGATTTAACAGATTTTAGTGTGTTGTGTAACTTAAAGTAAATATTTATCAGAAGAATAAGTGACACTCGTAAGGAAAAAAAACATGTAAAACTTTAGTTCATTTAAAACATATTCAAGATTTTTTAGCATTGCTACAAAATGACTTTCTGAAACAATAAAGCAATAGTCTGAAACCCAAAGAGAAAATGACAACGGATTGAAATAACTTTACCTAAATGGTATTTTTACAGTCTCTCACACCAACTGCTCCTGTAGTTTAGTTTAACTGTAATTGGTTTGCAAAAGGAAAAGTCTTTTAGCAGTGGTGGAACCAAACCGTGACGGGCCTCATATACAATATGAATGTCTGGATAAATTTAGCTAGCTTATTTAATTAGCTAGCCAAATGTTTAGTTAATATTTAGCTTGCTAGATAGAAATATTTAGCTTGGGTTCAAGCTAAATATTTAGTTCATAAACTAAATGCATAATAAAATAAATGGAGGTTTAGTACAGCATCAGTACTTTAAGATTTTAAGGCAAAAGAAAAAAAAGTGTTTGAAACATGATGGGTCTAATCTGTTCCGTTTCTTCTGAGCAAAGTTCTTGGATGTTCTTGGTGAGCTTCTGGATTTGCTCTGCAGGGAAGATGCCCACCGTGGTTTCTCCAGAGCTGTACAGGGCTCGCTTCTGCGAGGCCATGGATAAATACTTCCTGATGGTGCCGGACCACTGGACCGGCCTGGGGATCAACTGCTGAGCCCGACCCGACACCCAGCAGTCCACTCCTGGCTCGCCGTCATTCCACAGCGTTCATTCTGCCTTGCTGGACGCGCTGCAGCGACTCTGGACCCCTGGTGCTGCAGAGAGGTTCTGGTTTTCTGCTTGGTTCCATTTACTGAGTGGACCTTCGGAAACATTCAGCTGAACAAACTGCTTCCTGTAATTTAATGTTTGTATTTGTACAGAGATTATGTGACTATTAAAGATTATTAACACAACAGACTGTTGCACTTCATTCATTTGTGTAACATCTAACTCAAGAGTTGGTCTGTATTTATTAAATACTCTCCTCATCTTCAGAGCTCCGATCTCCCAGAAACTGTTGTGAACTTGAACGCATCCTGTGACGCATCAGCTGTTCTTGTTTTGAGGTTGGTGGCAGCATCACGCTGCAGGTGTTTCTCTTCATCAGACAGGGAAGCTGATCAAACTCGATGGCTGGATGGAGCGATCGTGGCGTTGTTTAAAGGCTGCAGTAGCCTGGGGGAGTGGCACACAGAGGAGCCCGTACTACCCGCAGAACCTCATTAATCCAGTCACTCAACATGACGGGCCTGAGGTCAGCAGACGGAGAGTCTGCTGTGGAACTGATGCTCAGGGTCACATCAGATATTTAAATGCTGACATTTTTCTACCGGCGTACCCACCACTACTGCTGTTGGTTTTTTTTTTTTTATTCGATACTTTAATGGAGATGAAGTAACCACCATTGCATGACTCGACTTAAAAATTACTTCTATATTCATGAAGTAATATTGTAGAGTGAACTTTTTAAGTTTCCCATCAGTCTGCTCTGACTCCTGGTGAATTGCCTTTAAGTTGAATGGATTTTGCTCATTTTCCTACCCACTTTTTCCATCCACTCAACTATCCACTATGACTGAATACAGCAAAGCCAGCTTTTATAACCATAACTTGTTTTTTCTTTATCTTTTATAATATTCTAATTTTCTAAGACACTGGATTGTGGGCTTTCGTTCTCAATGTAAAAAAAATGCTTTGAAATATGCTCCCTTTCTGCAACTCAAACATGAAAGAATTGAAGTGAATGTGCATAAAAACTCAACATGACTCAGTTCTTTGACTTTTTCCTCCTTTATTTGAAATGCATCAGCAGGTTTCACACCAGCAGCAGCAGCAGCAGGCCGTTCTGCCTTGTGTCCTCAAACGAGACGCCTGACAGTTTAGAACTGTGTTGGTGTTGGCAGTCACCTGAACGCACCACTGCATGTGCCAGGTGTATGTTTTCCTTTCAGTCCATCAGAAGCTCTTCTCAGAGGAAGTCCGCTGCCCGACATCAGAGCAGGTCTGACAGAAAACCTTCTAAACCCTGGAAATAAATTAACTCGTAAAGAAAATTGCACATAAAGGGTTTAAACCGGGGCAGTAAGTCGACGTTTTTGGCTTCTGTGCTCTTGTTTTGGTGGTGTTGGTGTCATGCAGGATCATTCTGAAGCGGGGTCAGCTGTGTGCAGCAGGAAGATTAAAGAACAGAAAACCTTCATCTGAACCGTCCATGGAACAACCCGGAACGTTTCTCCTGACTTTCAGCTCAGTGGGATTTCTGGCACCAGGTTCTGCGTTTTTTTTTTTTTTTTAAACCAAACGAAGGGAACTAGGTGTGATTAAACCGACAGAACAGAGGGACGTGGATCAGTACGGGGTCACAGTGTCACAGAGGATCCCTAACCCGGATCAGACCCGGAGGTTCTGCTCCGGCTCTGATCCAAATGCTTCCCTTAAATCAAGGCAGCTCGGTTCAAAGTGTTCAGCTATTTCTCCACTATATCCAATAAATAAGATTCACCTTTTGTGTAAATAACTAAAGATGTCAGAAGTTCTTTTGAGTTTTGGTCTAAAAGAGTTTAATTCTGATGGGTTATGGTCCTTTAAACAGCTTAAATTAAGAAAGTATTCCCCTTAAAAAAAATCTTTATTTTTTTTTCAGCAGTTTTAACCTTGTTTTGTTGTTTTCTGGGGGATTTTAAATTATTGTGTCATATTCTGGGCTTTTTCTCAATGGATAATATATAGAAAAATATATAAAATACATATTTTATATATTTTTTAGGCCACAATAGCGCCCTCTTGTGGCTCCAGAGTTATAATTCCAGTCAGCGTTTTACTGTCATCTCCAGGTCCGTTTTCAGGGTCAGATAATCCCTTCAGACGTGTTTATCGTCGGCTTCCTGTCCTGAAGATGGACTAACGGAAACAGAGATGTTTCCCTGGAAACGGTTCAGGGTAACAAACAAGGAAGTTGCCTTTGAGCCACACTTGAGATTCGTGTGACCCTGCAGTCTAACACAGATCTTCTCTCCCTAAAGGTCACAGTCACTTAAAGGTGATGCTTAGCTGGTTCAGGCGTGTCCTCAGCATCCAGAGGGGCGTGTCCTCAGCATCCAGAGGGGCGTGTCCTCAGCATCCAGAGGGGCGTGTCCTCAGCTGGTATGTGATGATTCCACACTCCTGCCAGCAGAGAGAGCTGTTTGTTTCCAGGCACTTGTTCCCAGGGCATTTCTAGAGCTGCTACACGCTAAAACTAACCAACTAGTGATGGATCTGTGAAGCAGAAAACTGCCACCAGGTGGAGCTGGTGGTGGAGCTCAGCCAGAGTTGGACTGCAGCGGCAGAGGCGCTGGCACCAGTTCACATCTTTCTGGCAGATGTTGAACCTCTGGCTGCCTGCTTGCTCTGCCACTCGCTGTAATCTGCCTCTAGCTGTTGGTTTGGGTTACTGCAGCCTGTCTGGGGTGAATCCGGCCTCCCAGCTTGGAACAGGCTCCGCCCCACTCAGAGGGGAGGGAAGACATAAGAACTGGTGCAACACTACCAAATGACGCAGGGGGGTAAGTGGCTGACCTTACCGGCAGATTTTCTAACTCGCGTAAAAAAAAAAAAAAAAAAGTGTTTGTCCTGTACATTTCAACATTCGGACCAATCCCAGCCTGTCCCCGGGCCCCGACCCCTGGAATCTTCTGGAAACCAGGATGTCGTTGACATCAACAGCACCTTGCAAAAGTTTTCACACCCCTTGAACTGCTTCATATTGTGAACATTACAAAAACACGCTTGAGATGGTCACTTTGGACTTTACACAAGTGAATGCATAAATGAGAAGCAGAAGGATATGTCAGTCCTGCACATCATCCTGAAGACATCATGTAACATGGTGTAGGCAGCATCATGCTGTGGGGTTGTTTTTCTCCAGTAGGATCAGGGAAGCAAGTCAATGGGCTGGGATAGACAGACTGAGCAATATGAAGGAAAATACAGGAAGAAGGTGGAGAACATCACTGAATTAATCAAAATGTAATTCTGCAACGTACTGACCCGGTTTATTCAGAGACAATACTGAAAACCATGTTTTCCTTCCATTTCCCATTTATTCACTACTGTGTCTTGGTCTGCCACAATAAATCCTAATGAACAGGCTGCAGTGTGCAACAAAAGATGGAGTATTGAGGCCATGCCAAGGAAATAATTAAAAAATAAAATTACAAGAAAAGATTTACGAGAATAATACTCAAATAAAGTCATAGTATTAAGAGAAGAAACACATATAACTTTATTCTTGTAATTTAATTGTTTGTTTTATTAGTATGGCCCTAATACTCCGTTGTAGTTGCATGACAAAACAGTGAAAAAGTTCAAAGGGTGTGAACAAACAAAAACCGTCTGATGGTGGGAAACCGATCCAGGTTTGGGAGGGAGGAACTGTCAGGGCTCACCAACCAGCAGATCAGCCGAAACGCGGTTTGATCAAATGAAAGTGGGAGCCTGGTGAAGCAGGTGCTCGTAGAAAACAGTCACATGTCCAGTCACACTCATTTTCCTCTTCCACTTCTTAAAATTCAAAATAATTATTACAATATTTTTCCAGTATTAAATAATTTGATATAAAAAACACGCAAAAAAAAAAAAAAACAGGGTGGAAGAAATGGCAATGCTCCCTCTAGGATTGCCCCTCCCCTACACGCACACACTTCCCCCCTCACAATATACACTTCTATACACATCATCATCATTGACCTTCCTCCTCCGTGGTTCTTTCCCCTGACTCCTCGGTTCATGCAGTACCTGGTACATCGCAGCTAAACGTCACTTCAAGTCTTTCATATGTTTCAATGCAAAGCTGCACAGATGTGAAAAAAAGCTGGAGGGGTGATTTTCTGTCTTGCTAACTATATACATATACATATTTATATATTTAAATTGTTACTCATGTTGGATTAAACATGTAACGATGGGAATAATGAGGATTAATCTGAGATTAGGAGTAGCTTCGCCACTTGCTTAGAGTCCAAAGGAGACCGAGAAGAGACAGGTGTTTTTCCTCTCCGCAGGAACAACGGGACCTGATTGGTCAATGAGCTACAGTCAGAGTCACCGCCTCCTACCACTCACTGGTCAGTTTGGTGCTTTGGTCCCGTTTGGGAGGGGCGGGAGGCGGGCCTCGCCGCAGCGTTGCATAGCCTGAGATGTTGCCATGTTTGGCCGATTGGGAGCGCCCGTGGTGCCGCGACAGGGTGTGGGAGTGTCCCCGGACCCCCTGCTGATGCTGTTGCGGCAGGAGCTCTGGGGGGGGAGGCGGCAGGAGCGCCATGTCGTCCATTGTGCCCACGGGCTCCATCTTGGAGGAGGGGATCAGGTGGGAGGAGGTGAGCGAGCCGTGGCGCGACACTGACTTCCTCTTCAGCGTGCGGTTCAGGTCCTCTAGGAAGTGAGGCTTGAAGGCCAGAGAGGCAGGCCCTGCTGACTTTGGGGAGGTAGGGGGGATGGGGGAGGAGGAGGAGGAGTAGGACGAGAGGGAGGGGGGTGGGGTTTGGGACAGGGGTGGAGGCGAGAGAGGCAGTGACATGGTGGTGTCGTACTGAGCCGTGTTGCTACTGCGCCGGTTCATCGCCGGAGGCGGCACCGCCCCCTTTTTCAGTGAGCCTTGCTTCCATGACGACGAGGAGAAAGAGGATGTTGCCGACTGTGGAGGAGGCTGCATCTGAGGCTGGGGGTTCACAACGGCGACCTTGGGAGGGTGATGGAACTCAGAGGGGTGAGGCGGGGGAGGGAAGAGCTCCGATTCGGTCGGCGGGGGAGGGAAAAAGTCGGCTGATGAGTCCAGGTGAGGATGCTGGGAGGGAGGAGGCGGGGGAGGAGGCGAAGGGAATTCAGGCTGATGCTGCTGGCCGCTCTGCAGGCCCTGGATGACCAGAGGCAGGTTGGCCAGGTTCAGCTTCCCCGGCTTAGGGAGCGGCGCCGGAAGGGAGACGGAGTCTTTGGAAGGAGATCCCGTTGCTGAGGAGGAGCTCGACGATGTTCCCGTCTGGGGGGCCTGGCTAAATTTACTCAACAGACTCTCCACCTTCTTGGGCCGCTCCTCTTGAGGGTCTTTCATGGAGGAGGCCCTCTGTGGGGTTGGGGGAGGGCCACGCTTGGTGGACCCCGTGGAGGAGGTCGAGGGAGACTTCTTGATGGGGGAGCCCGACTTGGAGGAGGAAGAGGGCGGAGGAGGAAAGTCTCCTAAGGAGCTGTCAGGGGGAGGCGGGGGGAACTCAGGTGACTGTGGCACTGCGGCGCCCCCGATTTGCCACTTTGGTTTGGCCTTGACTGCAGGAGGGGACTGGGGAGCGGAGCTGGAGGGGGGTAAGGGGGAAGTGTTTCCTGGGAACTGATTGACGATCTGTTTGACCAAAGAGGAGGTAGCCGCGGCGATGGAGACGGACGAGGAGGAGGAGGAGGGAGAGATGGCCAAGTTCTTGGAGGAGAGGCTATGCTGCTTGGGCAGTGTGGGAGGGGGCTGATTCGGGGAGTGTCCCGTTGAGAAGCTCTGCTGCTTCCTGACAGGGCCGTGTCCAGAAAACGGCTGGGTGGGGGACACCGGGGAGAGGGCGATGGGGAGGGAGGAAGGGCCAGACGGTTTTGGGGCGGTCAGAGGAGGGAATCCACCGGAGAAGGTTTTGGGAGGAGCGGGTGGGGGGGCATTGGGAGACAGAGGCCGGAGGACTTGTAGTGATGCTGGGGGGGAGAGTTCTGTGGGAGGTGGAGGGGGCGGGGGGGAACCGTCCTGCAGCGCTGCGGGGGTGAAGTCGTACACCATGTTGGGGAACTTCTGTGACAGGAACTGCTGCAGGCCTGCGTTGGAGAGCTGGGGGCAGGGGTTGGGGAGGGGCTCCGGAGGGGGAGGAGGGGGCAGCCCGTTGGCATCCAGGCCCTCTGGAGGAGGGGGTGGGAGGCTGTGCGGCTCCAGTGCCTCCTCCTCTGGCAGAGGCGGCGGCGGGAGACAGTTGGGGCTTGGCAGACCGAACTTTAGGGCAGCCATGGCCGAGCCAGGGGCCGGTGCCACAGGTGGTGGAGGAGGAGGGGGCGACGGCGGGGAGGTGCCGTAAGAAGCTGGGAGGGTGTTGTAGTTCTGCAAGGGAAGGGGGGTGGTACCGGCGCCGGCCGCCTGCTGCGTTCTAGCCTGGTTTTGGCTCTGCAGGCGAGCCAGAGTGCTGTACTTCACGTAGGAGGAAGGAGGTGCCCCCTGGTGGCCCATACTGGCCACGGCGGGTGGAGGGGGGGGAGGAGGCGAGGGCGGGGATGGAGAGGAGGAGGAGTCCTCGGACGGGACGAGCCCATCGGTGTAGCTGCTCCGGGAAGGCGGAGTCTGAGGCTGGGGGGAGAGGCTGGGGATCTGGACAGGGATGGGCCTACTGATGGGGTCCATCTTCATCATCTGTGGGCAGAGGAAGAGAAGTGGTGAGGGAGGAGGAAGACAATAAAACGTACGATTTGCTAAAAACAAGCGAGATGCAAGAAATCCGACATCAAACCAAACAGAGGAGAACAAGATCTGGTTAAAGGTAAGGTAATTTTATTTGTATAGCACATTTTCAGCAACAAGGAAATTCAAAGTGCCTTGCTTATAATTAAAGGTTATAAGCAGTTAATAACGGTCCTACTGTCTTCATTCAGCAGAAATCCAGATTAGTGTGTCCTTCAAGACACGTGTTAAAGTCAAGGCCTGGGGGGGAGTCCATTGCATTTTTCTGTAATAATAGTCAAACCCATGGTTCAAGTGATGCCAACTCCCACCTGCAGGTGGCAGTATTTCTTACTTCTGCTACACTGCTAGCTTAGCTGTACTTAATGTCAAGTTATAGTCTGGGTGGGACTGATGAGGCGATTAACAAGTCACATTTAATGTCATACCTAAGCACAAATATTTCAAAATTCCTTGCAAATCTTTCTAAATTAGCACCGCAAAATCTGTGATTATGACTGCAAAAAATAAAAATTACAAAGTGAAAAGATGCGCAACATTTCATTTTAAGAAGTACTCATTGAATGGAGACACAGCTTTTTTAAAAATATATATATTAATATTATAACAACCTTTGAGACTGTCCATGATCCTAATATGGCCTGAAATCAAAATGAATTTGACCTCTTTCTGCAGGTCTAGAGGCAGACTTCTACTGATGACTTCTGCTCTCTCTGTCCTTTTTTCCCTTTAAAATTGGAGAATTTTCACCCTAAATTTCACAAAAATAAGACTGTTTCTTCTTTTCATTAAGATATTGCATGTTTAATTTATTTGCGTAACAATTCAAAGCTTTAAAAAAATGCAATAGCATTTTTCCGGGTATTAATTAGAACTCATTTTTCAACCCTTGGATGTAGAAAAGGTTTGGACAGCCCTGATTTAAGAGACAGGAGATGTTCTGAAAACAGATCCTGTTTCAGCAAGAGGAGCCGTAAAGAACAACAAGCTAATACAGGAAGTGAGGACGGAGCAGAGGACATGCTGAGCTCTGGTCCAGCTGGGCCATCACTTCCCCGGTTCCATTCCAAACACATCCTGCCATCAAACAAACGTCTGGCGTGGAAAACGGCCAACTGCTGACGTTTCCTGAGAACAGATCTGGACGCTGATGTTTCACTGAAGCATCTGGAAGTAGAGAAGCCGTGCAGCAACACGCTCATTATCCATGTGGGAATGCAGTGAGGCAGGCGCGCTGAGCTGGCTTTAGTCCCATGATGCATCTGTTCAGCTGGGATTTGATGCTCAGCTTTTGAATATGGGAATTCTGACAGCAAAACATTATTCGCTATACACTCTCTGCAGTACGGCAGCTTTTATAATATTCTTAATAAAGTATTTGTAAATAGAGTCTCTTTATTTCTGCCTCTTCCTTTATTTATTTGCAGATTTCCCATCATTCCCAGTGTGTCTTCACTTCAAACACAAACGCCAAACAGACAGGCTGTTAAAGACTTCACATGCTTGTTACATCACTTCCTGTCTAACCTCCACTGCCTCCTCCTCCCCCCACACAGAGAGGAACCATCATTCGTCCTTTCACCTTTAAACGCTGATAGAAAAGCAGAACGGAATTGTGGGAACAGAATAAAAATGATTGATTGATTTTGTGTGCGTGTGTGTGTGTGTGTTCACACCTCTCCTTGCGTTCCTCTCCTCCAGGCGTCAGAGAAGATGGAGCTGACCACACTCTGGGAGCGGGTGTGTCCGGATGACGCCAGCTCTGACACACCGCTGTCTGATTGGCTGGAGTGGTTGGACTGCGACTCTGTGGGATTCAGCAGGAGGTCAGAGGTTGAGTCGACAGCAGCACTATGAGGTCACGATGCACAGCGTGGCTTTACCGGGACTAAACCAGCAGTTTCAAACTGCATTCCTCAAGGGCCGGACTGCTGCCACTTTTACAGGCTTGACTCAAACCACTACTCTGCCTCGTCAACATGCAGTCACGCTCTACAGAGCTCTGCTAACAAGCTAACGTTGGAGCCTGAAGTAGCAGGACAGCGACTGAGGACTGGAGTTTGAGACTGAAGGATCTGGAACAGACCTGGGAGGCTGGAAGAGCTGGAGCCGGACTTGATGGAAGAAGAAGAGAGGGAAGACCAATCGTAGGCGGCCTCTGTCCTCCTCATGGCCTCCTGGAAGTTGATGTACAGCTGCTTCCCGTACTGACAAACACACACACACACACACACAGGCACACACACACGCATACAGCTTAGAGCCGCCCCACTCTCCTGTCCAATGCTGCTTTCAGTTCACTGAGGCTTGTGGATGTTTCTTCTGCAGACTTATTAAGCTTTTCAGCCCTGCTGAGATGTGGACTTTGACTAGGCTGTTGGAGCTGCTTGATTCTTTTTGTTTTCAGCCATTACAGAATTGAATGGATGTGAAAGCAGGAAGTGGAAAGGTCTGACCAAGTGAACTGGGCCCAGTAAAACCAGTCGCCTCATATAATTTAGCTATAAGGTCAACTTATTGCTAGGTAACAGGTGGATGGCTTCCCTGTAAGCTAGCTTAGAGACGCAGCATATAGATGTTACATCTGTAATCCAATCAGTACCTTTGCAATGCGAATACTGTTGATCCATTGTTGGAGAGTTCTGATGTCATCACAGCACAGGTACTTTATATACTGAGACTTCTTCTGGATCTGGGGGTGCTAAACACACACACACACACACACACACACACACACACACACACACACACACACACACACACACACACACACACACACACACACACACACACAAATGTCCGTCTGTGTGTAATTAAATGTGGTTCATTTAGTGATAAAGTTCCTAATATGAATTTAAGTAATAATACAATTCATTGAACAGGTCTGTATGGAGTGTAAAGACAGTTTCTGACCAGTAGGTGGCAGGTGTAGACCATGACTTGGACATTTTACCTTCAGCACCATGCAGAAGTCAGTAGGAGCCTTGTACTTGCTCTTGTAGTCATGACCCAGGTAAACATTGACGTGATCCAGCTGGAGGAAACACACCAGGTCCCTGGACGTCTGGAAACAGGCCAAACAGAGAGCTTCAGCTTTACCACACACACAGAGGGTCCCTCCACCCAGCCTCCGTCCGTCACACACCTTGGCCTTGCCCTTTGGGACGTAGTAGATCCCAGATGCTCTGAGCAGAAAGTAACGTTTCTTCCATGACTTTTTGCCGTCCTCTTTCAGCCACAGCACTCCCTCCATTTCAGGGACAGACACCGAACTGCCTCCGAAGCACTCCTGGGAAGCAAATCAAAGCTTTTCCTGTCAGTTCTCCTGTTTCTGCCTAAAGATTTTCAAGTGGGAAAACATGGGAGTGTATCCAAAGAAGGCTGAACTAACCCACCTCTAGCAGAGCTTCTTTGTTCCTCTCTGCCATCTCGCATGTCTCCTTCCGCCCCAGTAAGTAGTTCTGCAGCAGACGGAAAGCATGTGAGAAAAGAGGAGCAGGTTCCCAGGTGCGGGCAGATGTGTGTGTTCCGTTTACCTGTGGGTTTTTGAACAGGGCGTACTTCTCGATGCGCTCGGTGAACATGAGGCGGTTCTGGCTGTCTCTGGTCCAGTTCAGCAGGTTCTCCACCAGGTTCTCGTGGTCCTCGAAGATCCGTTCTGCAGACAGGGAGACGTGCATCAAGACGTGAAAATCAGAAAAAAAAAAGATTATTACGAGATTAGCATCAAACACACACGCAATATGGCTAGTTGGTGTTTAGATTTTGCTAATAACGTCTTCCAATAACGTAATTACCTAGTCATATTTTCAAAATTCCCTGTGAAGAGATGCAACCATAAATTTCCTGGTTCATCTTTCTTGACCTTCCCACACGTTTATGGAGGGAACTAACAGCAAACAAAAACTACGAAACAGGATCAAATAAGAGCTTCATGTCAGCTTTGTTCAACAGGAACAAAGTATGCATCTTGCTCTGTGTTGACCTGAATCACTCACATCACCAATGCTAACCTAGCTAGCCACAGTTTTTTTTTTAGACGACACATCGCTAACGAGTCAAAACAGGCCAAAGCCATGAAGTCTACAGCAGCAGACATGTGACCCCAGTTCAAAACGCCTTTAAAGAGGCAGAACCACATCGCAACAATCCCTCATCAGCCTTATAAAAGGAGGTAACAGCTTCATGGCTTCACCGAAGCTTCTGACTGAACTAATGATGCTAATGCTAATCCACGACCTGAATCCATTAGTCAGCAAAGGTTTGCTTACTTATTCTCACACAGATGGTTCTTATTTGTTCAGGGTCGCATCCTGTTACTTCATTCACAGCAGAATAAGGTAAAAATAAAATAAAAAGAAACATTTTTCTTTCCTCTTTTTGAGAAATGTACCAAACTGGAACTACGTAGGCTGCTAGGACAAAGTAACACTTTATAGTGTTTCATTCTAAAGTGTTAATTTAGGAACAAAGTGTTTGAAAGGCGACAATGTTGAAAAGAAATAACTTCTGTAAAATAATCATATTTTTTGTGAGTCCCACATCCAACACGTCATGATTTGAGTCAGGTTTTAGGCCCAAAACAATCCAAAAAAGAGGTTTTAAATATGCATTTCATGACAACATATGAGGATTTTAGAACCAACACTTATTTATGATGTAGACCAAAAACAAATCAACGAGAGCCAGAATCATTAAGGACCAAGGCTGGCCAGACAGAGCCATGAATCTGACGGGAGACAAAATGAGAAGAATGAAACGGTGCTGGTTGTTTTACCACTAAGCCTGTCCAGGTTCTGGTTGTTTTGCTCCAAGACAAGAACTGAACAAAAACAAGGACATTTCACACTTTGTATCCACCTGGGGAATGTTTCAAACCAAACAGAGGACTTAAAGTCATGTTCTACAGTGCACTAATAATCTGCCAAAGGAAAAGACTCCAAAAAATAATATCTGACATCAGAACGACACATTACTGAGCTTAATGGCTGGATCACATTAACACTACAACAGGGGAACAACCATAAGATAATGGGAATCGAGCACAATACAAAGTCTGAAAATACAGTACACAATTAAACAGATTATAATGGTAATTGTAATTATGAGATTTTATCTCCATAATTCATGAAAATTCCATAGGAAACGACTGACAGTGATTTGCAGATACGAAATGGATGTAATGGAATTCTACTGGACAAAACAAATTGGAAAAGAGGAATGTGACCTGGAGCTACATGAAGCATATCTGCTGATTTTACTGCTTTATATCCTCAGCTTTGTCTGGCTTTGCAAAGTCAGCACTGAAACTTAAAATATATAATTTAATGTTGACATGCACGGTTAAAAAGAAGAGAACCGCTACTCTTATTTCCTGCAGGGGGAAAAAAAAAAAAGTACAGCTCAAAGGTCCTGATCTAACAGGAAACCAGTTTAATGCCAGGCGTCCAAAAGCCGCCAACTCCAGGTCCAACTGATTCCCTTCACTACTACTTACCACAATTTAATAAGATGAACTACTGTGCCTTCATTCTGTGTACACAAAAGCTTTTGATAACAAATGTTTGAGACAATACTATAAAGTTGATGGCACTGCAGTATCCAAGTTTTCGTCTGTAGCAGCTGGATCAAACTCATCTGTGTGAACATTCAGTCACTGTTCAGGTGACTGTGTCTGTGTGGAGGTGTGCACTCACCCATCTGCAGCTCTGTGATGGTTTCCACCAGGGACCAGTCTGGACTGTAACCACAGTGAGATTTATCCAGCAGACTGTCCAGAACCTGAAGAACAGGAGACACAGTCAGGTACTGACCCGAGGACTGACCTCAAAACTACTCCGGCTTCAGATTAGGCTTGGGACTGGCATTAATAAAGACACCATATGTCTATGAGAAAATAAAAAAATATATATATAAAATACAAAAAAAAAGAAAAATAAATAGCCCCATCAGTAGACCTGGGATTAAAATATTTAAGGTACTTTTTAGATAAATGAGTGTAAGACCTTTGAAGAAAAGCTTTTCATAGATGGGGATGAGGATCATGTCAATATGATGTCTTGGACAAAAAGCTCCATGTCCCCACAAAATGAAAACAGCTATTCCTGACCTCAAACTTTATAAAAACAAACAAACAAACAAAAAAAGAATCAGTGGTGGTTCTACTGGTGCAGGAGCAGAAGGTGTACCTGTCTGACCGTCTGTCTCTCGTCCACCATCATGGTCTTTGAGCTCTCGTCTGACAGATGAACACGGATGACCAGCTGTGAAGAAGAGCAGAGGAGGTCAGCCGTCATGTTCCCGCACATCGAAGGAGCAACGCGTCGCCCAATCGGCTCTCGGAGCTCTGACTGGCGTCCAAGGCTTCATATCGCAAACCAAGAAGAGGGAGCAGCTTTCAACGTGGTTCCAGCAAATCTTTGCTTTACTTTGATTGTTTGAGCCGAAAATGTGACCCAGAAAAAGGAGCAAATTGAGCCGAAGGCGGTCCATTTCACCGAGCCCCGTCCTCTTATTCTGCAGCATTACCCTTTACTGAATCACATGCATGAGTGGAAGACTGCAGACTCTGCTGCAGCAAAGGGTTTCAGCAGGAATCCGACTGGAGGATGATTCAGTCAACCTCTGGTTAAGCTAACGCAGCTGAACGGAGGCAATGCTTTGATCCTGATTCCTGATTCGGAGGTTAGAGTTGATCCCAGTTGGACCACAAGTCCAGATCTGGAAAGCTCTCTGAAACGTCCAAAATTTAAAGGGTACATAGTGCCATTTTATAGCACAGTCAAACAACTATCCTGTCCTCCTGGACAGCCATGGCGTCTCTCCTGTCCTTCTTGTCCAAAACTTTGAACCTCACCATGAGTTTAATCACATGGCACCAATTCACAACATGTCATCTCCAGACTCTGGCTTAATGACAGCCTGTCTTATCGATTCTAAAACCAGCTGTGGTTTTAAAATCAAATTTAAAAAAACAATCACAATTATTAAAGTCTGCTGGAACCTGGAGGATCCTGGGACATCAGGGAGTTCAACATCAGCAGGGCCAAGCCAAACACTTCCTGGACACGGTCAGACGGGACTGGAAATGACTGAGCTTTTTGGCCACAGTGATAATGTTGGGACGAGACAAAGTGAGGCTTCAAACATGAGACTGGAAGTGAATCACACAGCATCCAGTAGCTGAAAACAGAAACATTGCATCAAATCTTGTTTTGAGTTGTGAGCCTGAAGGAAACCTGGAGAAACTCACTGTCCAACATGATCACTTTCATCTCTGAGCAGAATCGATGCAACAGATGATTTATTCCCAAAACACTAACACACACACACACACACACACACACACACACACACTGAGGAGCTGGAGTCCCTCTGTGTGTGTATAGTAAATCCTGGTTGTTAATCCAGTCTCTTTGGGATTTTACTTGCAGTGTTCATTATGTTGAGTGGCGTGTGTGTGTGTGTGTGTGTGTGTAGGTTGACTCCAGTTGTTATGACTGGAGCTTTTAAAAGTGCAGTAACACTAACCTGACCCAGAAACCCACTCCTCCCAACACATGTACACACCAACAGAATATAAATATACACTGTGTGTGTGGAGCTGACTCACCTTCTTCACCTGTGCCTCCTTGATCTTCTCCAAAGCCACCCGGATATTCTCCGCCTTTAACTTGGCAGCCTGCTCCTCCTACACACACACACACACACACACACACACACACACACACACACACACAGATCACAGTTGAGAAAATGAAAACAAACTGCTGGAAGACCTGCTCTCCTACCTGGTTCCTCCAACAGGAGCTCATTGTAACAAAATCTCCCGTTTCTACGTCACATCAAATGAAAACCAGGTGAGGTTCGTTGATCGAGTTGCTATTTATCTTTGAGAGCCGGCTCAGTGGCTACGCTTCGTCCTGCAGGGATGTCGGCATGCGCCCAGCCTCCCCAACCCGGTAGAGGGAAATCCTGTAAAGGTTAGTCCCAGAACACGTGTGCACTGGCCAGAAAGACCCAACTGTAAGGAAGCATCCGAAACGCCTCACTACCCGTTCCTCTCCTTCTGCCCCTGTTCACAACCATCATCTTCACCGTCCTCTCCGTGTTCGCACGGGATTGAGATTGGATTAAAACGGCGGCTTCACCGCGATCCTACTGAACGAGGATTATCCGAAGTGACGGCGCGTGGACCTCAGCCGGACAGCAGCACCTCCAGAACCTGCTCTGCTCCTATGGCAACCAAACGATCTGTGATGGAAAACCGCCGGAGTTTGCCGACTCCCGTCCCGTCACATCCTCCCTGGCCAAGAGAGACGGAGGAGGAGACGGGAGGGAAGGAAGGTTGGCCGGGGTGGGAGGGAGGGGAGGGGCTGTTTATCTGGAGCTGCCGTGCCCCTTACTCTTCCTCCTCCCCTCTTCCTCCCTGTCTTCAGCTCTTCCAGCTGTCCCTCTCTTTGTCTTCTTACTCTCTCTGTCCAAATCAGCTCAGAGGACAAGCATGTGGCCAGCTGCCTGATGTCACATAAAACACACACCAACACACATCCTTGTACTTCTATAAAATGTCAGGGTTATGCCTAACCATTACCAACCCTAACCTTAACCAAAACTTAACTCACATCACACCTCTAAGCCTGACCAGTAGAACTGCAAAAAAAGTGGGAACCAGGAAAACAAATAAATAAAGACTGTGAAACTGGTGCTTTATATGTAGCATATACAAGTACACACCTACACACACACTTAAGAGGATCCATACAGTGAACGAGCGAAAGGGCAGAATGAACTCATGATGATGAGGAAGATGAGATTATCGGCCAATCTCCTTATCAACGAGAACACACACACATTAATACTTTGTTTACTTCCCAACAGAAGCCCAGACTGAACAGTACGGATCCTTTTATTAATCAGGTGGAACCAGGTGGACATCAAGCTTCCATAGAAACAAAAATACTCCTACAGTCATGTTCAAAAGGAAACTGCTACTGGAGTCAGTTCTTAATTGTTTCCAATATAGAACGCATAAAAAATAAAATAAATAAAACAAACAAAAAGAAAGGTTGTTAACCCAGCCATAGAAGAACTAACATTATAACTCATAACTGTTGCTCAATATTATTCCGTATCGCATGTTTTCCTAAGATCGTGCAGCTCTACGTTCAACTTCAGAGTCAACATGTTGCTGTGATGGAGAGCTGTTTGAAATAAAATTCGGTTTTGCACATCTCGGTCATTGCTCTTCTGTTTACACAGCCAGCCACGGCTTCCATCTTCTCCAGCTGCATCTCACACATTCAGCTGACCTACATTATGAAGCTAAAATTAGATTCTGTCCAATAAACATTCGGCTGCCTTTGAAGTCGGGAGGAATTTGTCCCTCTTCAGCTGCCGTAGGTTGAAACAGAGTCGGCTGATGTGAATCACTGAATGCTGCAGAAGCATAAGTAGGGCAGCAGTGTGTGTGTGTGTGTGTGAGAGGACTGTAGTTGCTGCAGAGGCAGTGTTACAGTGACACAGAAAGAGTGTGTTAAACGTGGAGATACACACACACACACACACAGCAGCACCCAGAAGTCTCTCTAATGAGAGCGGATAATTACACCGTCAGCCTAATCACGGCTGCAGGAATTAGACTGGCCCCGAAGCTCATAATCTGCCTGCAATCTCAAGGTCCATTGCAGCCCATCTCCCCTCCCTTCCCCCTTCTAATCTGGCACCGTAAATTGAAACAAAATGATGGCTTTTTTTCTCCTCTGCTTTGACTCATGACGATGACATAAACTGCTCTCAGCTTGTGATGCAGAGGAGTCAGAATTGCTGGAAGCAGGAAGCGAAGCGAGACGGCGATCTGCAGCTTGATCCCCAGCAGTAAAAGCTGGATTTAAAGCAAACGGACGACATCAGAGCAAAAGCATTTGTTTGGGTTTGATGAACTGGGCTAAGACTGAGTTCCAGAGCCAGCTATGGACTAGGCTCTGACAGCACAGTTCAGGTATGATTTAGTCATACAATAGGAGCAACAAGCTCTGTTGCTTAGGAACATCCTCTAAGCTACACTGCAAAAACACAAAATCTTACCAAGTATTTTTGTCTAGTTTTTGGAGCAAATATCTTAGTTCGGGTGAAACAAAGCTACTAACCTAAAAGTAACTTTTCAGAAGGTTATGGGAGCATGCATTACATCAATAATTTCTTAATATTGATGAAAAGGACTAGTTCCATTGGCAAATTATTTCACTTATAACGTGGGGAAAAATATCTTGAGATATTTGCTCCAAAAACTAGACAAAAATACTTGGTAAGATTTTGTGATCAGGCTAACTGAGGCACATTTATTTTTATCAAAAAGGAAAAACTGCCAGATGCTCTCCGTGTGTGTGTGTGAATCTGTATGTAATGCTTTTGGGAATCACCACCGTTTTCTCCAAAGAGGATTATCCTCACACGTATCACACATTTCTGTGACGTCCAACCATTCTGCCTCCTCTGTTGACCATCCAATCACATCGCAAACAATTTTGATCCAATCAGAACACACCCTGCTGGCTTACTTCCATGCCGAAAGAAACCTTTGCCCCCTGGCTGTTAAGAAGCCAACAGCTTCACCTTCAGAGCAGCTGAGTGATCACGGTCGCTTTTGGAGCTCCGCATGGGGATTCGCTTAGATTAATCTGAACTTAATCTGGCATCACAAGTGCTCTGAATGCATTAGAAAAATTAAAGCAGAAAGTTGCTAGTTGCTGATAGGAGAGTCTGGTAACTGCCAGCAAACGGAGAACAACAACAAGCATCACAATAAGCAGCAGCTCGTCCCATTATCTCCACTGATCTGCATTATCTTCAACTTTACCTGCTAAGCTTCACTACTGCCACTGGCTCAGATCCAGGTACTGATGAGGTCACTGCAGCGTATGACCAGAGCACAGAAGCAACGATAAACCAAGTCTGAGGTCAAACATGCCATCCCTAATTACTGATGAAGTAATTAGGAACTTTGCATTGAGAGTCCATTAAAAATGCCAACTTTGCATTAAATTCATAATTTACAAAATTATGCAAAGTTGGCACTTTTAATGGACTTTTAATGCAACTTTGAGAGCAACTTTGCATTAAAAGTGTCATTATTTACCGAATGACACTTCATGACCACTGTCATAAACATTCATAAAGACTCCTTCATGTTCATGACAGATGTTCTGTCATCTTTATGACAGTGTCATGTCAGTCTTATGCACACACCTTCAAATAAAGTGTTACCGATTTTTATCTAGGGAACATTTGCTGAGATCATTCCACAGAAGCAGCTTAAATGGTAACAGGATTGCACTTATTGTCCACAAGACCTCTCAAGCAGCAAGCACACACACACATGCACCCATTATATTATAGGACTTTACACTTCATAAGATCCTAGCCTTAGCCAAAACTTATTGAACTCCATACTTCCAAACCTAAGCAGTAAAGTGGAGTAGAACCGAAGAAAGTGAGGACCAGAGAGATGATGAACACAAATAACCTTCATTTGTGGTTCTCTAGGTTCTTTATCTGTACTATATACAAGTATACACACACACACACACACACACACACACACACACTACGGTGTGTGTGTAAGTCCATTCTAAGATTTAGCATTTAATCACATTATTTTGTGATAAAAAAAATAAAAAAAACTCCAAAAAACTATTACTTCATTTTTAGGTGTATGTATGGCATTGCCTGCATAGCACAGCAGTAATATCACCAAACATAAATATAGTTTTTTTAAATGGGCATCTTCATAACGCTGTTTACCTTAAAAAGGTGATGTATATATATATATATATATATATATATATATATATATATATATATATATATATATATATATACACACACACCACTAAACTGCAAACAGTAACCGCATTTTATCAGACTTTCAAATTTACTGATATTTATCGATGTTCTTGTGGAACCATGGAGGAAAAAAAATGGCAACACCAACATTTCTGATCATACCATCAGTTTTCGTTTTTATTTACCATCAATATAACTGAAACTCATAACAATGATGACTAAAACCTCTCATCACGATGAGAAAGTTTTATGATAAATGCACAATCCTAACTTCCATTCATTTCTACAGCCTTCCTCAGACTCTACACACCTGAACTTAATTCACAGCTTAACCCTGAACCTGACCCTTAACCACTAACCCTTGACCCCTAATCCCTAACTCTTGACCCCCAAGCCAAAAACAACACTTCTACTTGAGGAGCAGTGGATCTCCGCAGCATATAGTTTGTGTTAGGAAAATCAAATACAGGGCCACACACACAGACTTTAAGGGCTTTCAGTGTTTAAACTTACCTGCTGTTGGTTCATGTTTCAGTTTCCAACAATCATTGATACAAATTAATGACAAACCATAAGAAGTGTGATCACAAAGGGAGTGTCCATCACTGAACCCTTCTGTCTGCCTCTATTGAGCTTCATAGTTTTTTAAATTTTGAATACACAAAAAAAAAATGACAGTTTATTTTCAATGTCCAACATTAATAACACAAAACTTCTCCTGTTTTCGGCCAGGTAGGATTATTAAAATGATTTATATCATCTAAATACCAGAATCACTGTAGAACATTTCAGAGAATGTTTTTACCACTTTCTTCAAAGTCTAAACTTTACAAACGTGAGGATCAGTTCGCCTCTCTGCTATTTTAAAGGCCGGCTGATGATGTCACGGCCTTGTGATCTTCTGATAGGTTAATTGTCACATTCAGTCAATGTGACTGTGACTGAATTGCTGTCAGAGTTCAAGACAAAAGTGAGTTATGTGTCCCTGAGATGAATGCGTTTCCCTCAAGTCAACCCTAATCAAAAGCAAAAAAAAAAAAGCCTAAAAGTCCTGTACTGACATGGGCTGAAAGGCCACTCAGAGAGGAAGAAGGCATCATTTAAAAGGCCACAAAAAAGAGATAATTTAGGAATGCACACAGGGAGACATGTCATGTGATCCAATGACATAATAGCCATAGTTACTTTAGGACGAAAAAGCCTGAGAACGCCGTCTCAACTGTGAAGCACGAGAGTGGCAGCATCATGTTGTGGGAGACACTGGTGGTCTTCACAAAGCAGCAGGAAAAGGCATCAGGTTTAAATACATCTGAAGCCGTTAAGCAGGTGGTTGAAGTTTGGCCCACCAACTTCAAAATGAACGTTCTGGAGTGGCCATCACAAAGTCCTGATCCGAGTCCCACAGAAAAGGTGTGGTCAGAGGTGAAGAGGGCCGAGTTGGACCAGTCTGACCCGGTGCCACCCGGTTTGTCAGGAGAAGCGGGCCACGACTCGGAAAACTGTTATGAGATCCTCATGGAAGAAAACCCAGAATGGCCCACTTAAGTCATGCAGTTCAATTATAGAATGGGGGAAAAAAAAAGTCACAAGAAAATTCATTTTTATGGGATGTAGAACTACTTATTATACTTTAGACAAGCGATAACACAAAACTTGGCTGACACACCAAACATTCCCATGTTAAGTATGATTGATTTCTATGATTAAACTGCAGACAATAACTGCATTCAATCAGATTTTGTCATTAAACAAATAATGGAGAAAATGGTAAAAACTATCAATCCCCACAAGTTTTTTTTTTTTTTTTTTTAAATATTAATTTGAATTTATTGTAACACAGATAAATTCGAATTCTTATCATAATGAGAAACGTATTATGATAAATGCTCAGCTTTAATCGTTACAGACCTCAAACTGGAGAAGTTTGGTCAAACTTAATGTCACACAATGACAACAAAACGTTTGCTGCACAGCAGGCATCTGCTGCTGACTGTGGATAAAACCAACACGCTGATTATGATTGCTAGCTAGCCGTCGATTAATCTGTACAACTCCTGCGTGATCACACCTCTCACACACTCTGCAGCTCTGTGAGCCGTCGGAGCATTAAAACACTCTGAACATGCACGTCCCTTTTTAACTCGGGCCGACCCGCTCCCATCAAACCCTCATGCTTCATGGAGACGAGCTAAACGGCCTATTTCAATCGAAGCAATCCATCAGCACAGCACAGCACACACACACACACCCTGTGCTTAAAGGAGACCTACACACATTTGCATTATGTGGGTTTAACCGAAGTATCACACAGACACACATAATGTGGACGTCTATGACAGACGGACAGGTCCGAGCACAGACACACAGCACACTGGACCAGGCTGGGGGGAGGAGGGGTGTTGACATGCTCTTCACGCATCATGCAGGAATCAAATAGGAGGAAAAGTTGGGAGGCTGGCATGCGAGAGGAGAGGAGCGTGGTTCAGAAGTGAATGAAGGGAGTCACCTTGGTCAGCAGGTGGGGGGGCTTTCCAGCAATGTTTCTCAGAATCAGAGAGGTTTCCCTGTCCAGATAGGAGTGCTTTAAAGAGACACAGAGAGTTCCTGTGAATGAACGGGGCCACCTGATTGGCTGGGTGAGGCGCTTTGGAGCAGAAAGCTGTGTGGTGAAGCAGAGGTCAGCGGCACCGATGGAGTGCTCAGAGAACTGAAACCAGTGAGGAAGAGAATACAGGGCTGGTTCGCCTGCAGGATGGAACAGAAACGTTAGGTCGGACAGAATCAGAGAACCCACGGGCAGAACCCGGTCGGCGTTTCACACTGTCTCTGAGGGACCCTCCTATGGAACGCGCCCCATTTATTAGTCAGGAAAATCGCGAGCTAATGGAACACCAACCATCTGACAACCCTTAGCGGTGAGCCTGAGCCTGTGGAGGCAGTTACCCAGGGCAGCATTAGTAAGGGAGGGCGCAAAACAAAAAAACGCAGATCAACATGTAACTTATCTGTCAGTTGGATCTTAAATTAGTTTCACATTGATTTAAAGCTGCAGTATGCAACTGTATTAAATATTTTTTTAGCATATTTTTAAAATGATTATTATGCAATGACAGTACAAGACAGGTAATCTATGAAAAAATTGAGCTCTTCTGCCTTCTCCCAGTAACACCCGCAGAAATACACCATTCAGCCAGAAACAGCCAATCAGAGCCAGGAGGAGGGGCTTAGCGCTGACAATCAGTCTCACCTTCTCCCCTTTGCCCTCTGCTACACAGCCAGTTGGCCAATGGTGATGGAGGATAAACAGTTTTCTTGTAACAGTAAGTTGTTCTCTGCCACTAACACATGAAGCAGCGTACATGAGGTGAAACAGCTGGTTAAGTTAATGTCCACTTATATAAGCTGACTACATTTGTCTTTTAACCATCTGAGATTTATGTTTAGTTTTCAGACACTTGCTCTCATCTTTTTTTTTTTTTTTAAGCTTCTGCTTTGGCTTAAATCACTAGAAACCATTTAACAGAAGGCATGAGATTTCTTTTGATGCACACAGATTAAAAATCATATTCAGGTCAAACACAGATCCTCACACTGATGTCACAGTCAGATTTTCCCTCCAGGAAAAATGTGACTGCCCCAATTTACTGAACTCTAAACTGTAAGCTATTTTTTTTAGGAAAAAAAAAACATAACAAAACACCCTTTTATTAAGTATTACATAATTTTTTTCTAAAAATTAATAAAATGGGATCTTTCTTTTAAAAAAGAAAATAAACAGTATAATCATTGTTGTGTGAACAACAATCAATGCAGTTGAAATATTTTTGTGGGCTTTTATTTTGAAAACGGAGCAAATGAAGTGAGTAGTTCTTTCAAAAGGAACGATAGAATGAAAAGTTTGACTGAACGGTGGATGTTAGCTGATGGTTCAGAGCTCGGCTACGTGGAATTAGCATGTCCTCCCTGTGTTAAAGGTGAGTGTGTTCATGTTCATGCTTGTTCTATGTCCTATCAGAGGAAAGGGGCCTGAATGCAAACATATACTACAGATCTCAGATATTCCTTGCAAAAAAAAAAAAAAATTAAAAAATTAAATTGAATCTTTCACTCTGGACTTGTGCAATGTTTTGTCTGGTGCATCATATAGAATCCCAATAATATAGTGAAACCTTTTCGCTTTATTTGTCGCTGAGAAGCAGGAAGTGACGGCAGGGAGCATCGCCCTGATTAGAGGCCTCATCTCCTGACTGGAGACGGATTTCTCCGGGGATATTCCCAGAAGCCTCTCTGGGATCCAGCGCGTCCCAAACTCCGGTTATTTTCTGCTGGCCTTAATAGGAAATCAGAGCGAGAGCGCCGAGGACGGAGCAGTTCCTAATGAGATGGGAACGTCGCTCCGGCAGGACAACATTCCTGTTCATGATCCTCTTTCTTTGCTTCGTCCACATCCCCTTCTCTCCCTCTATTTATTCCCGTGTTTCCTTCCTGTGTTCATTTTCCCCATCTCTTGGACTCACTGTTCCAGCTGAGTCGTCTGCCCCGCCCACCATGTTCTCCCGCTCCGGTTGTGCAGCTGAAGCCGCGGTCCGGCTGAACTCCATGACCGGAGGCTCTAAGCTGCTTTCCGTCTCACTGAACCCAGATGATGCTCAGCAGCAGACAGCCTCCTCAACCAAACAGCAACTGAATGTTTCCCTTTGAATTAATGAAGACTGCTTAGTGAATTTAGAAAAAAAAAAACGCTCATCTAAGCTGGTTTTAGCTTTGTGTTGACTAAATATCTCCTTTTAAGCTGGTTAGAATTAGACCGACTTTCTTTTTCATGTAAGGAAATGTCTCATTTTCTGTTGAATGTAAAGACGTTTTCCAGCCTCACATGTAACAGGGAAACCAAAAGCTAAGAAGATAAAGAAAAAAAACTTTATTTTGTTCCAGTTATTCCAGCGGACTAGTCAACCATTTCCTCCTTCCAGCTGACTGGATCACTTCAGTTCAGAATGTTTTACTTAGATTTGCTGCTAGTGAGAATTTGTCACAATTCCAACATTTTTCTACAAACAAAAAAACCTGAAAGGTGCAGATTTGACTGAAAGAAGAAAAACTGAATGTCAATTATCAAGTCTTGACACTGACTCTTCATTAAATTTAGGCTGTGACTTTGACTAGGCCATTGTAGCACATGTATATGGTTGGATTAGAAGCAGATTATGATCTCACACCTCTGGCCTTTTATGTTGAAATATGTTACCGGTTTACCTGCTGCTGCTGTTTGCTTTTAATCTAGTTTCACTTTTGGAGCTCTTCTTCTACTAAAGCTCTGATGACTGAGTGGATTCCCAACAGCACAGAGCTGAGAGAAAATTAAGAGCAAATATTAAACTAAACAGTAACACTGCATTTGAATGGGTGCACATAAGACTGAGCTGACGCTGTCATAAACATGACATAATTGTTATGAACATGAAGGAGATTTCATGAATGTTTATGACTGATGTCATGAAGTGTCATTTGGTAAATAATGACACTTTTAATACAAAGTTGCATTAAAAGTCAATCAGTAGTGTCACTTCAAATAAAGTGTTACCAACTAGATAAATCTAGCATAAAGTGTCGTCCTTCAGGTGTGTGTGTGTGTGTGTGTGTGTGTGGGGGGGTGTGTGTGTGTGTGTGTGTGTGTGGCAGAGCGCTCCAGCTGTTCACAGCTGTGTAATCCTTCCACTGTGGCGCTGCCAGCTCCTCATGGGAATCAGGAAAATGAACTCAGACCTTCAGGACCAAATGCATCCTTCTCTTTTATTTTTATTTTCGCATTCGACGTTTTAATCTTTTAATCAGTTTGACCCAGAATCAGAAATGCAAAGCTTTTTTTTTTTTTTTTTTGCTATTTATGAAACAATAAATATTTTCATTTTCATATTGATTTTTGTTCATAGCGCCCCTCCCACCCGCCTCGATGAGCTCGACTTATTATCAGAGACCAGGTTTAGTGAATGTGACAGCGATGCTGTCATTGTTTGGGCAGCAGGTGTCCGTGCCTCCATCCTGTGAGTCATCCAGGCTAATGTGGCGAGCCAATCATTTTTATGAACGCTATTATTGAACCTAATCTGCTCCTAATCAGCTTGAAGTAATCCCAGTTTGCAGACAGGTGTCACAGCGAGTCCTGCTAGTTAAAGCGAGTGACGATGTGTGGTAGGAATCCAAACTGAAACGGAGCGGTCACTGCCTCTGGTCGGCTGCAGCTACATCGGGACCAGGAGATCTCAGGCCCAGATTTGGACCAAACAGCAGGAGCTCCTGCAGTTTGTGTCGGTCCGTACCTCTGTGTTGGGATGCGCCTGACCCGATCCCTCTGAGGGCTGCGGGCCGTCGGACTCGGAGCGGAGGACGCTGTCCAGCGAATCCATGGAGGACGCAGAGTTGACAGAGATGCCGGACGCTGAGGTGACGGAGGAGCGGGAGGAGTGGACGAACGACCGCACCTGAGGAGGACGAAACGAGGGAGGGGAGGAGGAGCAGCATTGCTGTTAGATCTGCTGCTGGTTTTCCATGAGACTGACTTCCTGCTATTGATCAGCTGATTGACCCACAGCTGAGCCGGCCGGAGGGGTTACGTACCTCGTGCTCGCTGACCGTTCCCACTGACCCGGTGCGTCGGTGCTGGCGCTGAGAAGACCCTGGCCGTCGCACCGAGGCTGACGTGTAGGAGGAGGCGGAGCTAAGAGAGTGGGAGGAGGTCTGCCGTGCAGCTTCATCCATGCTGAGAGACGCCTGACGGAGAGACAGAGAGGAAAATATGATGTCTGGACAAACATGAAACAAGATTCAGTTTATAATAAATATAAAACAGATTTATGTTTTATGGACATCGTGAGTGTCCATAAAGCTGTCGGGTCAGAGTTACTATGGCGACGGGTCCGAACCTTCTCTAGCTGAGCCGTGATGTCGTCCAGACTGAAGTTGGAGGCCAGCGGCGGCCGGCCCTGCTGCCCGCTCGGCGATCTGATGGTGCCGGCTGGAGACGCCCTGGTGCTGCTGCTGCTGCTGCTCGCCCCGCTGCTGCCGCCCCCACCCGACACGCTGTTCCCAACGCCGCCGCTGCCCCCTGCTGACTGCTGTCTGCTGCTGCGCCCAGCAGGAGGCTTCTGCCGCACCTGCACGCAACACCAGAGCACACAGTAGACGCAAGCTAGCGGAATGCTCGATGGATCAATGAGTCTATAAATCTATAAATCAATGCGATGGCCACCTTGGTGTCTGTGAGTCCCAGCCGGGCCATGCTGCTGCTGGACTTGGTGTTGATGGTGCTGAGCTCTTGCTCAATGGAGGACAGGTCGGCCATGAGGGCGTTCAGGTCAACGTTCTCCCCCTGATTCAGGGCCTCTGCACACAAACACCATGATGTGGACGGGAGGTTGCAGGGGGAGTGAGGCAGCATTGGTCAAGGGGGTAGATTGCAGGGGTCAGGGGGAACTAGGGAGGAATGGAGCACCAACTCACCGTTGATGTTGTAGATGGAGAATCTGTAGGAGAAGTTTGCCATGTTGGTCTCCTGCCTGAGGGGGGCTTTCTGCTGGGGGGGGCATTCTGGACGGCCATCATCCAAGCTCTGAACACACACACACACGCACAGAGGAGTGTATGTCTACATGCCATACACATGTAGACATACACCATCACCGTAGCGATCCAGCTCCGTACTTGTGTGAGCTTGTCCAGCTCTCCCAGCCAGGCTCCAAACATTTTATCCAGGTCCTGGTCCTCCTTATCGCTGTCCTCCTCTTCCTCATCCTCCTCCCCCCTCACCTCCACCTCCTCGTCTGATAGCTGATCCATCTGAGGAAGAGGAGAAGAGTAAACAAAGGCTATATTATATATGTTTCATCTCCATCTAGTGGTCAGTAACAGGTACTGCAAATAAGTTAAACGGGGACTTTGAACTTTGGGGAAGAAGAGGTTTTGTTACTGAGGCGTAACTGAAGCAGCGTTTATATTTGACTTAGAAATCCCAGCTGGATCCAATGTTTCATTTTTCCTTTGGAGAAACTTCCAGTTGGGCAGAGCAGGTAACTTTACATGCAGTAAACTCTTGACAAAATCAGAAAGCGCTGATCAAACTGGTGGCGAAACACTATTCTGAGAAATATCCGTCTCTGAGGCTGGCAATATCAACCAAAATTTAACCACCAATGTTATGTTACAGGCAAGAAGACATTTCTGATGACAAGGAACACTGTCATCAGAAATGCATTATAAAAAGACAATCAAAAATGTAATAACTGCTAAAGTTTTGAATCATTAAATTCCTTTGATTTGGACTTTGAAAAGAAAAAAAAAATCAGCCTCTCTAATTCCAACTCAACTTTAAATGCAATACCACGGCTTCATACGAATGATTAGGATTTGGGTGAGTGAAACAATGTGAAATGGTTTGAAGGTTATTGTAAAACTATAATCTCATGCGATGGAAGCCTACTCTTCTTGATTACAGACGCAATTTACAAGGTCGCGGATCAGGAATGAATAACCAGCAGGCCATCTGTTGTCCCATCAACTGAAAACACAACCTGTTACAGGTGGCTGCTTCAGTCCTTGGTGTGAGTCGACAGAGTCACTGTACATCTGCAGTTTCTTCATCTGGTGTTGAAGGAAGTTGAAATCAGTCCAGTTTTATCCCACTAAAGCATAACAAAGTTGATCAGTGAAACTACATCATCAGTACCAGTTCTATATAGGTGGTGAGCTGTGAAGACTTCGGACTGAAGTTAAACTGCTGCCGTAGTTCTTTATTTTGTCGACTCCCCGACTTTATCTCACAATGTGAACAGGAGTCAGATCTTTGAAACTTCTCAACCACTTGGACCAGGCGGAGTTCCTGAGTCTAAAAATAGTCTTCAAAACATGATTCATAACAAAGAGTCATAAAAGCCAGGACAGATTTAAAGGAACAGTTTAGATTAATGCGTTTATGTATCCACCCTGTGAAAAACTCAACACACACCCAGGGGGGAGAGACACTGTTCCTTTGACTGATGATAGCAATAACCATCTTCTTCCTTCCTTCACACACACACACACACACACACACACGCACACACACACACACACACACACACACACACACACACACACACACACACAAATATAAACAGAGTCCCACTTCAATTTTCATGTAAAAATATCATACTTCTCTAAACTCAACTTTCCAAATTTCTTAATCCTCTAGCTTAATTTGAAAATATCCTAACATATCCTATGAATGAAGAAGGAAGGAATAAAGGAGAGAAGGAAGGAAACAAAATGAAGGAAGGATGCATGTAAAAATGTACGGAAAGAAACAAGGGACACAAGCAACTAAAGGCAGAAATAAGAAAGCAAAGAAAGAAGGAAGGAATAAAGGATAACTTTTAGTTGATGCCTATTTTTCCTATTTTCCGCATGCTTTTCCAGAGCTGGAAATACTGAAATCAAATCCCAGACTGAATAAGAAGCCTCTTCAGATCAGAGGCAAAGACACATGGCACATGTTAAATTCTTCACAACTCACAGCAGATCAGTTCAATCTATAAAAAATAAAAGCTGTAAAGTAATGTAACGAGACAAAAAGCTGCCTCGACATGTGTCAGTGTTAAAAAGATTTTATCTTGTAAAAGAGATAAAAGACTTCCTTGGGAAATATGAAAAGCGTTTTTGATTCATACCCTCAACTACAAAACAATTTAAACCAGGCTGTAAGGAAAGGCCCGCGTTACTGTTGAAAACAGTTCCAATTGGTTCCAGCAGAGGGCACTCTAATTTGACACTGAATAGAAACTAGTGTGTCTTTTGCTAGCATAAAAAGCTATTTGTGCTATGCTGGTTACAAGCATGGAAAAACCATGATTATGAACATCCAGAGGAGACAAATCCACAGTGTTACTGTATTAAAACAGAACAAATTAATGTACAATAATCTAACTGCTTTTATTTAAGCAGAAAAACAAGAGCTGCCCAAAACATCTCATATTGATGCATTACCTAGAATTAAAGAAAATTTGAAAAAAAAAAAAAAAAAAAAAAAAAAACACTTTAATTGATACAGCTAAACATTGTTGCCACAGTTTAGAAGCTGATTCAGGTACTTCCTGGACTCCAGACATTGTTAACTTTAAGCTGGTTTCTGTTAGAGACAATGTATTCTAAAAAAAAGTTTTTTTGATGCACAAAAGAATAAAAGAGTGACTAATTATATTAACCAGCAGCTAAATATGAATAAAAAATTATATATTTGAGCCTGCTCAATGTTAGATTAGTTAACTGGGTTAGCTGTCCATTACTAGCCAGCAGGACTCTGACAGTGTTGTCACAAGATCATAACAATATGAAAGAAGGTAAAAGCGCATGTAGGTGGCTCCAAGTACACAATGAGGCGGGTGGAGCGGGGATCGAACCAGCGAACTGCCGAACTCCGACCGCCGTCTCCACCATCACCTCTGCTCTTCTGTAGAGAAGTGCGTTTGGATGGAGTCGGAGCTACGAGTGGTGGGATCGGGACGTGGGGTGCTTCACTGACACAGACCTCTTTCCTACATTTATAATTGGGATTTTCAGACATTGTTTACGTCCTGATTTACTGCGTCTGGCTTCCTCCGGTGCAGTAATGATGCAAGTCCCACATCAATGATGTAAAAGTCAGATGAAATTCAACATGGCGGTTCAGACCGCAGACACTTTGAAAACAATCGGATAGGTATCCGATTCAGTGAAATATACGAAAGTGGCACAAATCACTTTTTTTTTGGGGTGTGAAAAAATCTTCACTGATAAGCTAACATAGCTCATCAGTTCTATTGGCCTTTTCTGCCTCCTTCCTGCAGGCGACCCCTGACGACAAAGTGTGCTGTTCCTGGGTAGCTGCTCAACCGTACCCACCTGTAGACCCCATGGGGATTTACAGCCAGCATACACACACACACACACACACACACACACACACACGCACGCACGCACGCACACAAACAAGATTAGAGAGCAGAATGGAACACACCCTTATGCAAACATACGGGAAAAACACAACATACACACAAACGGTTAGGAGCAGCGCTAGAATTAGATCCCTGTGGTTCGCGAGGTCTGTTTTTATGCTGGAGGATAGGCTCACTGTGTGCGTGTGTGTGTGTGCATGTGCGAGTGGTTTGGGGATGGCTGAGAGAGAGTGCAGGAGCTTTGCAACATTCGGCAGCTTCCAGCTGCTGCAGTTTGGACGCAGACCAACTAATGAAGTTTTTCTTTCCAAGCCCAGCACGGCAGAGCGTTCCAGCGTTCCAAACGTCAACCTCGGAAGCCATTTCTTGTGCAACACTTTGAAAATGTCCCTCGCATTAAGTCGGGACTCAACAACAACATGAAGATTCTTTGAAGATTTGGTAACTTTTGGAAACAATGTTTTCAGAAGACAGAACAAGTCATCTTCTGAAGTCTGGTTTCTAAACGTTGAGTCCGTTTCCCTGCTTCAGAACTTTTCATCCAGCGACTGTTCGGCCCGATGTGGGTGGATCCGTGATCTCTTTTCAACGTGATGGAAACAGAGCAGCTCCCCCGTCTGCAGCTTCTCCCCAGCATCAGCCTGTCAGACGCTGCTCTCAACGCAGCAGAGCTGAGACAGCAGGTCAGAGTGATGGACTCTAAGTGCTGTGTGTGTGTGTGTGTGTGTGTGTGCGCGTGTCCAAAGTAAACAGTAATTACTTTGCTCCTGCAGCCACACTCCTTGTGTCTGTCAGACTGAAACCGTGCAATCATCCTCCTCTCCTGCATTCTTCCTCCCACCTCTGCATCGTTTCTCTAACATAATTACCCTTCTTCACTGTTTTCTCTTCCTCCTTTCCGTATTTCCCGCCCCTCATCAGTTCCTTCGTCTCTCCAGCATTTTAATCCATGGGAGCGACGATGAATCACAGTTTCGTCACAGCAGAAGTTTGATTTCCTGCAGCCGTAACACAAACACCTTCAGAGTCACTAGGGCTGCACCGACTGCAGTTTTCTGGCCGACAATTGATCTTTAGAAAGGCTGACCTGCCGACTCCGATTTAGGCCAGCACTGATTATTTTTTTTATTAAATGTTGCTAAATATAGCTGAGTTGGCAACAGCGAGGTGCAGACATGTAGACATGACCTGGTGGGGTCGGTCAGTAGAACCTCTCCCCAGCAGGAGGACAGTGGCTGATGATTAGCACCCCTCATCGACTGACTGTGTTCATGCATACCTATTTCAGCATTATGCCATATTATAAACACAGCCTTCTGTAGATTTTACATGTTTTTTTAATAGACTAAAACTAAGTAGAGCTTAATTGTGAAGTGGAATTAAAACCCAGGTGTGTCTCAAATCAGTCCTAGAGGCCCAGTGCCCTGCATGTTTTGGTTCTGCTCCTGGTTCAACACACCTGAATCAAATGATGAAGGTTAGAGAAGGCCTCTGCAGATGAAAAGAACTGAAACATGCAGGATGCCGACCCTGGTGGACCAACTCTGGACGCCCCTGGCTGAACCCTGTCTGCACAGTGAGAGTCCAACTGGAGACGGAGCCCTTCTCCTGATTACACCAGACCATAAAACGGCGTTCTGACCCACAGAGTCCCGCTCAGTGGAAACGAGGCATCAGTCGATGAGCAGGAGATCTGATCGCATAGACGGCAGAAACCGTGACGCGACACGTCCTCCACAATCACACATTTCCAGAAACATGGAAGTGTAGTGAAGCCACATTCTGCCGAGTCCAAAAGCACAACAAACGAAGGCGAGGGACCAGAATCCACCTGCACACGCTCATCCTGTCCCTAATGCCAGCTCGTCTAATGAATGTTATTCTGTCTCAGCTTTTTCACATCCACACGGTGGAAGTGTCTCTAATTTCCTGCTGAGTTGTGGATCTGTTTGCTCCTCTTCAGTTCTCCAGAGGAATGTGCTGCTGCTGCTGCTGCATGATGTGTGAGGTGCAGCCGTCATTCAGAGAGAGGCAGGCTAAGGGAAGAGAGGAGGAAAGGAGGGAGAGTGGAACATACTCCAGTCTGTGCTCCTCTCGGAGGAGGAGAAATGAAGACGTGCAGAGAAAAAACACAGACGGGACAGACGGGGACACGAGGAACAGACATGTGGATGAGAAAGAACAGAACACACACACTGTTAGAAGTTCACACACACACAGCTCTGAAAGGAAAGCTGGAACCATGTCACCTCGTTCTGGCCTCCAACATCTGCTGCTCGTGTGCCTTTGAGCAACTTCCTCGTGAGTACTGGGCAGCTCCCAGTAACCCACACAGCCTCAACTGGTCTGTGGCCACAGCGTAGCAACAACAGAGAAGGCTTTAAAGTCCCCTCGAGCGGCACCGAATGTGGCCCATTCCCACGGCTCTATATCAGGACACACACACACAAATGCGCACGCACACACACGCGCACCACGGTCGAGTATTTTTAAGCCCAAATGTTGGGCTTTTTTTGCAAAGCAGAGCTATAAATCAAACCCAAGGAAGAAAGGAGCGTGGAGTGATTTAGGTTGCGAGTTGAGATGCTTCCCTTTGATTCTCACACACACCCTGCATCGTGCCCATTTTCTGAAACCATGACAGGCTTTTTAGTCCGTGCCTTTCAATCCTGTCTCAATTACGCTGAAGCTGGAAGCGGCTGCTCTGTTTTATCTGCAGACACGCAGATTCAAATATTGACATTATGATTTGAATAGTCTGACTTCCTGTTGGTTCTGATTTTAGACCAAGATGGAAGTTAGATAATTGTATAAAAAGGCCAGAAATGATGTCATACCCAGTGTGTGCGTGCTCCAGTTGTTCCCAGAAAAGTCTTGTGATCAGTGAGCACGCTAGCTGCTGTTAGCAACACAGGCTAATGTAATGTACTATAGCAGCTTGTACAGAGCCTTCTATAGTCATTCATAACTTGAAGCGTTTCCCACTTCGTGCCACATCACAACCAGAATGTAGTTTATTGGGATTTTACGTCAGACTAAACCTGACGGTCAGTCTAAGGACACCACTACTCCAGTAAATCTAAATAAATCTAAATGCCTGTTGGGGGAACATTAACCAACAAACGGCTTCACAAAGACCAAAGAACGCAGCGAACTCGTCAGGGAGAACATTTAAAGCAGAGTTATGATCCAAAATTATACCACAGCTTTGAACAGAATCTGCAATCCGTCATCTGAAAACATCATTATCCCCCCACCATAATGTAGCCTTACATATAGGGGGGGAGAAATAAAACCTGGTCAGCGTCTGGACGTTTGTACGGTTTTAATTCTGCTCCACAGAAATGCTACTTGACATGCAGTCAGTTCAGCCTGTAGATGTTGGCTTCTGCGGTAGTGCTGCTAAGACGGCTTCCACTGTGTGCACTGAAGCCGAGGAAGGTATATTTGGTGTTTGGACAATTAAAGTAGGCAGGTATAAGTGTTTTCTCATGCTAGTAGAACCCCGGCCCGTTCCGCAGACACTTTATGACCCTCCATGTTGCTGCTGACACTACAAAAACAGTCTAGTAACCAGTCTGCATGGTGTTCAATGATTTCCCCTGCTGAACCAGACCCTGTAAACGCTCCACACATGGTGCCTGTGCTGTGTTGTGGTGTTGCGACAGGTTTGTAATTAGCAAAAGGATTCATGCTGTGACACCCAGACGCTAGGTGCTCTGTGGTGTGTGTGTGTGTGTGTGTTGTGGCCTGCCAGGTCCCACAGTGAATCCGTAGTAAAAACCGTTTCATGCACACTGTTCTCCTCTGCTCTGCAGGAAGCAGGTTTTGTAGTCTTTGTTCATTTTCCCCAGCAGAGAAATGTGAACGTTGGAGATGACAGAGCATGGCTTTAATTAAGAGCGGAGATGATTTCCTGACACACAGCTTCAATCTGGCCCTACCTGTTGTAACGATGCAGCAGTGAAGACTGTCAAAGTCACAGAAAAACTATTTGGATTACAATATAATATATCTCAATAACTGAAAAATGATGACTGCTGTGCTTTTATTTTTTTTTACATTTCTGTCAGTATAAAGGTGGGGCTTTCTTTCAGACAGACTGAATATTATTACTCTTCTACTCTAAAATAAAACTGGATAATAAAAGAAAACCCATATCGGAGATTTTTCTGTCTGAAAATGCTAAGTCATATATCTTTAGCAATATATTATTTGTATATTTATTGTAGATTTTTTTTAACCTGTGTTTATGTACCAAAGGCACATAAACAGTTTTTCTGTTTTGGTTGTGTACGTCGGTAACCAAGCACAGACATTTTATTGCCAAATTGACTGTTGTGTGTTTGTGCAAGGGCGATAAAGTAAGTCTACATCTTGTTGCTTTGGTCACTGACATTCATATAATCTGAGTGGTATTACAAAAGTGTCTAATGTAAACCCAACATCATGTCTTCTTGTCTTCTGCGCTGAGTGTAACTAAACACTTGGAGATTTTATGTTAAAACCCTCCGAGCTGAAGCTGCGTTACACAAATGTTTGCGTTTTACTCCAAACTGTGAATCCTAAAGTGCTGCAATGAGTAATAACTCAACTGTTGTGATATCAGAAGTAAGTTCAGCAGCAGCAGCAGCAGCAGCAGCAGCAGCAGCAGCAGCAGCAGCAGCAGCAGCAGCAGCAGCAGCAGCAGCAGCAGCAGCAGCAGCAGCAGCAGACCCAGGTTCACATGTCACTGCAGAATGTGCAGGTCCTCTCACACAGGAAGAGGGGCGGGGGGGCACAGGAAGCTGAGGACGAGTGAGGAGCTGCCTGCTGATCCAGCAACCATTATATCACTTCCCCTGAGACCTGCATCTGGGATTACATCATTTCCTGTTGGTTTCCCCGCTCCGTATCGACATCTGCCTCCATCTCTCAATACAAGGAAGGAAGATTAATCCGGAGAGAAAACACACCGTCTGGGATGATTTTATGTTCCACTATGCTGGAGCTCAGCTGACACACACCGAGGGGAAGGATCTCGGAGCACACACACACACACACACGCACGCACGCACACAATATCTAACAAAAACAACACACTGCTGTGTGTTTGTGTGCATTTGCCCCTCAACCCAAAAAAACCCAGCAGATCCCTGAGGTACTCAGCTGCTGCCATGTAATGCGACACTGACACACACTGACACACACTGACACACACTGACACACACACACACACACACGCACACACACATTTACAGACAGAACAAATGAGTTCTATTTTTACTCGTACAGAAACAAACAGGAGGCAGCAGGAAGTTGATACAGCTGAATGGATTTACAGAGAGGTGGGGACGGCGCCCCCACATCCCCACAAACCCCTCAGCCACTCCCTCGACCCCACACCCCACACCTCCCCCCGAGAAGACAACAGTTTGGTTCTGTTGGGCTGCAGAATCGGGGCCCAGCAGGTCAGCAGTGCTGCTGGTGACCAGGCAGAGCTACATGATGGAGGGAAGCAGGAAACACATTAAAGCTGCTCTCACATCCTTTATTGCCGTCTCTATAAATATGACAGACAGCTTCTTAGAATCTGTTGCTATGGTAACGCAGGTTGTTGGTTACCAGCAACATGCCGAAAGATGATGCATGTCTCAGGTCCTGCCTCGGGTCTTTACTGGATCAGATTCTCACCCACCAGGGCAGCAGCTAGTGGCTACGTAAGTAATATTAGTATATGAACATATTAGTAAAACATCCTTGATTAATGAAGGAATTTGATATAGAGTGCCTGTGAAACGTTTTCACCCCCCGGATGCTTTACCCTTTACTCCTACAAATCAATCATGATTAACAAAATTGGGATTATTTGACAACAAAAATATATGAAAAACAATTAATTAAATACAAATATTAGAACTTAGAACAAGCAATTGCATGACAAAAAAAAGCCCAACAATGTTAATCAGGACTGATCTGTAAAAGCAATAAAAAATGTAAAACATCTAGTAAATGTGTACACAACACTGTTCAACTGACAGGTTATACAATGTCAAACATTATTTCTAATCTCTATTTTTTTTTCTCCATTAATTTTCTGCATATCCTGTACAATTCAACTGAAACACGACAATCTGTTCAGGGGGAAACTGTAAAAAATACAAACAGCTGGTCTATATTTTGGTCTAAAATGAGTTTTATTTGGACTTTTCTGTGCTAAATCTGTGTCACTTTGTAATGAGCCAATCAGATATTTCTGTCTGATCACCAGACAGCGGAGCTGGCCTGAATCCCATCAGCGTTTATAGTGACTGATATTTCGATCAGTCAATCGGGTTTTGCTTTGCAGTCAGTGGCCATTGCTTCACCGACCCAGAAACGTTTAGCTGGCCTGATGCAGATTCTGGTCGGACATGGAGGCTCTCTAGCCGTGGCTCCTTTAACCATAAAACTGCGCAAATTAAAATTTCAGAAATAGATTTGCAGCAATTTTGAAAAAAACTTTTTTTTTTTGTAACTAAACTTGGCATTAATTCAGTTGGCTTAAATAAAGTTTTACAACAAGTTCAGCAGACTAAAATCTAAAAATGATTTTGGAGCATTTTAAATCAGTCAGAATTCCCAGGACTACAACTTGTTATTCTCTATAGAATCGATTTTTTTCTGCACCTCTAGTGGATTATTATTTTTTTCTGAGAGTATCAAACAATAGCAACGTTTGTTGGAAAAACATCTGGACAATAACCTTTCCCAGATTTGTTAGCCAGGTTAGCAACTAGAAAGAACAGCCTCAGCTCCTGCTGTCAAGGGAAACCAAGGTGGAGTGGCCGGTCAGAAAACCGCCAGACACAACTAACCCTGATAAAGAGCAAACAGAGGCACTCCTTCACCAAAGCCCACACCTCCACTCTGTGTGTACCTTCAGGGTGTTCGCTTTTGAATAAACGGCTCTTTCGGTTTGAGGCTGAATTCATTACAGAGACGAACAATTCCAAAGACACAAACATTTCTGGCTGAAATGGTCACGAGAAAACAACAACAACAAAAAAACCTCGTGACCTTTGAACCCGCTCCCAGCGCACACACCAACGCGGTGCGTTTCGTGTAGTTGAAGTGTAGTTGGTGTTACATGCCTCTCTCCGCCTCAGACATGTAACAGACTGTGACACACACACACACACACACACACACACAGCCCGTCTCAGCAGTCAGGACAGGATTTGCATCACTCTTTGTTTGCTGCAGTTAGTGAAGTTCAACAAGCCAATTAGATGCAGGTTTAGGCGTCCCCAGGTTTGTTTTTGTGTAAGACATTTTCCTTATTTGTGACCCATTTACTATTAAATTAAAGACATCAAAAAGTGTCCTTATTAAAAGATTCATACATTATTGAATTATGTAACATTTTAAGATTTTACTTTGCCAGCAAAACTTATATACCCTTTTTAAATGGAATAAAAATGTCTACCTGTGTCAACTGCCTGTGTTGTTATGCCTAATATAATTGAATGTTAAATTGTGGTTGGGGGGGGGGCCTAAATCAATCTAAGGGTTTTAAATGACCCCTGGGCCAACTTTGGACACCCCTGATGTAAGACGCTTGTGTCATTTCACACTGTAAACCGTTTCCAGACAATTTCTACATTCTAGCAATGAACAGACTCACTGGCCAGTGAGCAGAATCCACCCATTTTTTTTTTTTTTTGTTTAAGTTGGAGTAGTTTGAAGTAGCTAAAATCCATCTTTTTTTCAATCACTGAATGAACCATAACTAAGCACCACCATGCCATGGTGACAACACTTTTTAGTGTGGATGTGGCTGTAGTGGTGAATAAAACTCTCCGCTGGCAGCCGGTGAGGTGTGTAAGGTGAAGAACATCCAACACATTTGCTATTGTTACCATTTTCCGCCATTTCCACTTGACCCCTATAGTGTGTCAAAAGACTTGCTGATTAAATAAGCAGGAATCAAACCTCCGGTTTACAACACTCAACACTCGGAACAATATTATGTGGCTAGCTCCAGGAATCACAGAAACATTTATTTCTTCACAGAACTCAAGTAGAAGTCTAAAGAGCAGACTCCCCCCCACAAGAGGAGGGATTATCTGCAAAACCTCATGAATGTGGCTCCATATACCTCAGCTAGGATCCGCCTTCTGGAAACCACTTCACAGTTTTCCAACCAACCAGCCAGCAGCTGCCTGCCGACCAGCTTAAAGCTGCTTTCCAGCTGAATTAGTGACATTCACAACGTCAACAATGTAAGAGTTATACTTTTGGTATCCCTCAGCCAAAATAACCGAAGCGTACGACCTGAGCCACATGTCTGCAGTTAATATGAAAAGCAGCCGTCGGTATGTGGAACGTATGAGACCTGCCAGTCTTGAGAATCTGACTGGAGGAACTGGTTCCCAGTCATCCACAGGAACACCACAGCAATCTGGATGTGATGTTGGGTTTCAAAGATTGGTTCACAGTTAGTCCAAACATGAACCAAAATGTGTTGAACAGAGTCAGATCATGGCTGGACAATAAATCAATAAGTGTATATTGTGATAGACATGTGATGAATACCAGTAGGTAAGAGAATATTCGATATCTGACATGTAGAATAGGCGCTGAACTCAGATCCAGAACCAAACGGCATTCTGGAAGATGTAGGCAGAGGAAAGGCTTTAGCTCAGAGGTGTCCAAAATGGGTCCTAGAGGGCCGGCATCCTGCATGTTTTAGTTCTCTCCCTGCTGGTAGTAACAACCGTTTCAGCTTGTCAATATTCCTCTTAGGGCTTCTAACAAGCCATCATTGGATCCAGGTGTGTTAAACCAGGGAGAGAACTAAAACACGCAGGAAGCCGGCCCTCCAGGACCCACTTTGGACACCCCTGCTGCTTTAGCTGCTCAAAATCTCACAACCAGCTATGCCGGGTCGGTGGCATCAACTAACTCACTCCTTGGTTACCTGGCAACAACCTGTTGAGCAGTTTAAGGTTTCACCACCGTGTCTCATAGCTGCACAGAAATAAGAAAACGAGGAAACTGTGGATAAAACAGTAAAGGTCAAGCCACCGGTTTCACAGTATTTTAGATACTTAAACCAGAAATCTAATCAATAATTATTGATATCGATTGAAATGAAATGCTTATATCATTTTAAGTTTTTCAGCCATGTCATCCAGCCCTAGGATAAATTACGCAAAAGGAAATGACATCATCCTAGCCAAACATGGACGCCAATAAATAAATAAATTCAGCCAATAAACCTCAGACATCAATATTGGTATCGGAAGTAGGGCTGTTGTAAACGAATATTTTAGTAATCGAGTAATCTATCGATTATTCTTACGATTAATCGAGTAATCGGATAAAAAAATTTATAAAATGAAATATTGGTAAATCTGGCATAATACCGGTGTTACTATCAGATATCAATATCAGTCCAATTTTTCATATTTGAGCATCCCTAACAGTTGCTTTTTTGTAGTTTAGAAAACTAACCTGTAACAATAATAGCTCACTTTCTAAGTTAACCAGAAGAAAAGTTATAGAAAAATCTGAAATTATATTGAATTTAATAACAAAGAGGCAGGCTCACAAATATGCTTATAAAAAATGTCTACAATCCAGCTTTTAGTTTATGTATTCATCTTCAGTGAGTTTAATAGATTAATTAAACTCACCTTGCCACCTAACCTGTCACGCTTTGGGTTTGAAAATACGGGAAATGCCGCCTGGAGTGGGAGGAGAGGGCGAATGAACGAACGTAAGATGGGGTGGAGGGGAGGAAATAGACCAGCGGACTGACGAACCGTTAGACCGGGGGACGAACACGGGGGGAAGCAATACGGGATATTTACGACACCTTCACTGGTCACACTCAGAAACTCATCTACCAGCCATGTACGATGCGCTCCGCCACCCGTTTCTTCAGACCGGGATATGAAATGTATTGTGCGGTTCGTCGGTAAAGCTACATTTACACGGTAAGCATCAGCTACTCAGCCGCCCGCCCTGTTCAGTCTATCCGCTCACCTCAGCGCTCTTCCCGCCGTTCGCTTTCAACCAGCAGCCCCGAAGGAGAAATGCTGCCGTACTCCAGGCATTCCCCCAGTCATTTTAAGGATGCTTATTGGTTCCCCAAAAACGATAAAAAGTCGGGCATTATCATCAATCAATAAAATCCCCACGGGCCAATCTTGAAGATTGGACTTTATGCCGCTGAGACTTAGCTTTTGTCAACAACTCAGAGGCGGAAGTGAGAGCTCCGCGCAACGCAAATGAAGTCCCGGCCGGAACACGGTGCGCTAACTAATAAAACATAAATTAACGAAGCTTCGAGGCAGGTAAATTTTCCTCGAGGAATTTTAGTAATCGAGGTACTCGAATCATTCGAGGAATCGTTTCAGCCCTAATCGGAAGTGAAAACAGTGGATCAGTGCATCTCTAGTAGTTACATGACCACTTCATGTCTGTCGTATTTTTAAGAATCAGAACCAGAACTTCTCTCACTCAAGGATTGTGTTTAAAAAAAAAAAAAATCTAGCTTAAAAGTCTCCATGCCTCCATTTTGATCGGTATGTTTTTGCTCTTCATCCTCCTCACAGCTCCCCTCACTTCCTGATTTATTCACTTCTGCTTCTCCTGTTTTGCTCCCTCATCAGCTGCTCCTCAGACTACAATGTCTTCTTTCTAGATCTCATACACATACATCAGCCCTGCTCAACTTAAACCGGGTAGGTAGTGTTAGTAAAACTCTGATGAATGTTTGTCCTGGATTCTCTGTTGAATTCCTACAGTCGGATCAGAGCGGTGGGGACGGAAACTGGTGCAGGTCCCAGGAGGGAATGCTCAGCCAAGTCTGTTGACGCTCGCACAAAACACGCAACAGTAGCAGCAGTGTGAAATACCCTGATCTGTGTGGCGTAATGCTGCTCACCTTTGGTCTGCAAACGGCTCAGCACAGCTCAGGAGCGCCGGTTCAGTCACCCTGCAGACACAGAGCAGAGAAAAGGTTTCAACTTCACATTCAGGTTTCCTTAAGACAGAACGTCAACTTATTTTTAGTAGAAAATACAATTGCCATTTTTTCTTTTATGTGGTTCTGATGCTTAATGCCCTTATTTGATCAATACCCTCAGAGCAGAAGTTCAACTTTATTTTCACTGTAAATTTTTGATACATTTTAAATCACTGTAAACCACCAAAACCAGAACCACCCATTTCCTTTCCTCTTTGTTACGATTCTGTCATCGGCTGTCTGTGGAATGAGAGGAAATTTACCAACAGGATTTCTTCGCATCGTGGCACCTCCATGGAAAAAGTGGCTTTGCTAATGTTTTTGGAGGCAGTCAAAAGCCATGACAAGAACACATGAATTCAAAGGTTTAGATGAGCAAGTCATTACATTTGGTTATGTGACCCACATAAAATGTGGATGCCTCTTTAAGACACTGAGGTTAGGAAAGCTAGGTGGTCTACCTAGCCAATAGGAAGTTTAGTTTCCAGTGAGTTTGGACCAATCAGAATTCAGACTGCCGCTGCAAGACCCGCCCTTCCGCAGCATCGAGTGTGTAAGCGAGAGAGATCCGGAAACGATTAAGCTGGGCAGCGTGAGAGTCTCTGTTTTAAAACAGTTATCCAACTAAACAAACGCTTTCCCAGATCATCCGACTTCTAAGCTGGACGCGTGAAGTGGAAAAAGAAAGAAAAGGAAAGACAAGTTAACTTTTTCTGCTGAACACCGTTAGAGCTGACTCGTTAGCTCTAACGGCCAACGGCTACTGGTTTAGCCCTAACGGCTACTAGGCTGACGGTTTAAGTTCATCTTGTTCTCCGTTCAGTTGAAGGTAAAACCTAATTTATATTATATTCTTACTTTGTTCACAATGAAAGCTCATATTATCAAGGTTAAAGCACGGAAAATATGCCTTATTACACTATCTAGTGCCTCACGGGTCCGGACTGAGAGCCACCATATTGTTGTCCCTAACGTGTCGCATTGAGATCGGTGAGCATATTCTGTGCCTTTCATTTGGGTTTTTGTTCTGTTTATCACATTTTTGTTGAATAATATTGTTTATCTGAACTATTTGATTATTAAAATGTAAACTTTTACTGATTTTGGATAAAATGTAATGTTTAATATTGTTTGAAGAAATGCTTTTGTAATTTACAGTAATTGATGTCAAATATATAGAAACATGATTTAAGGATTAAAGCTAGAACAGCTTAATAAAATCCTATGATTCTGCTGGTCCTGTCTGTTGACAGGTCAGGTTTTTTTGTTTATACTGGATTGTTCCTGAGTTGGATTCCTCCTGTGACTTTGATGGCGAGCCTTCCCACCTGGACTTAGAAAGAACTGGATTCCTGGATTCCTTCTTTCCCATTTGGAGTCCTGCTGCACCCCACGGTGTGGTAGGCCGGTACCACTCACATCTTCACACACAGTTAGTTATGAGTGAGACCACTGACTGACATTTTTCTTTTTATTGTTTAATCCTGGAATTTCTGATCTCACCTTTTGGACTGGTTTTTATTTGGTACTTTGTAACAAACTGCTGTGTAGGAAATTCTCCTCATGTGAATGGTGTGGAGTTGAACCTAATTGGAACTGGAACTGATTGATCTGTTGCCTATTACAATTTAGAATTCAGATTACCAGGGTGCACCCAAAAGATTCAAAACTGAGAACTAGCACTTGGCCAAGTATTTGTATTATTTTTTTTTGTATTTTATTGTGTGTAATTTTATTTTCATAATTGTGTGTCTTGTATAACTGTTTGTTAATTTCATGGTTTATGTCACTAAAGCCAGTTGTTTTTTTAAAATTCATTTAACTGCCTTTGTGTGTCATTTAAACACCCCACTATGCTCCGATAGTCGAACCTATTGGCCCATTCATCTAATATATAAAATACCCTTCTCATCTGTGTTACAGAGGAAGCTTTGGCGAGCGCAGCCAGGAGCTAGAGTGTGTGTTTAAGTGTCAGACATCTTACCCCTGTTGTTTGAACGTCCCAAGTACTTTTTCTAAAAAAAAAAATGGATGTGGTACTCCGGGAGTCCGTACAAATTTCCCATTCTGTGGTTGTTAGTGGTTTAACAGGGTCAGAGACAGATGAGGAAGTGTCCACCTTTCTCCAGAAGTATGGGTCCATTAATCGTTACATTCGCTTAGATGATCCTAAGTCAGATTTCCATAAAAACATGATTATTGAGTTTTCACATGAGACTGCCATGCAGACATTAGAGCCATTGTTGCCTCTTCAGCTTCCAAGCACGACTCAAGCAGGCATTGTGTATGAGTTAAAGGCTTTAGGAAGTGTCTACACATTAGATGCCAGAAGCAAAGCTACTAAGATGTACATGGAACAGCTCTCTGAAATTGCCAGGCTGAGTGGAAATTCATTAGGGGAAATGTTGAAGGAGGAACTTAAAAATCTGGTTTCATCTGCAGAAAGTATTTTTGCCCAATCACCTGAGACTGATCCAGAATCCTCAGCTTCACAGAGTCCAACCCCACGAAAAGACTCAACTAGCCAAAGAGATGTTTCATCTTCTGAAAACCCTCAACCAGTGACGCCTACCAAATCCACGATTTTGACACCGGCAAGTGATCCAAGTGAGCCTTATATCCCTTCCATTTCCAGTAAAAACCTGATTGATCTCAACCCCCCACAGACTTTTTCTGTTTCATCTGAATCCACCGCTATGCCCCTAATCGATGTTAACCCACCTGCAGTTCAGCGAGTGGTGGTTGAGCATGTGGTGCGCAGCAATGATAACTCACCCCAGTTTGCTTCACCCAGTAGACTCAGAGCTTTTTCAGGCAAGAGTCCACGTCCAAGCCATGAAGCAGATTATGATACATGGCGTGCAAGTGTTGAAATTCTTGTCAGAGACCCATCTGTGTCAGACTTGCATTGCACACATCGTATATTAGACAGTCTTCTTCCTCCTGCTTCTGAAATGATCAAACATTTGAGCCCACAGTCTAATCCCTCAACTTATCTCAAGTTGCTTGACTCCGCTTACGGTACAGTTGAAGATGGTGACGAGCTTTATGCTAGGTTCATGAGCACGTTCCAGAATGATGGAGAGCTACCTTCTGTTTTCCTGCAGAGACTGCACACTGCTCTAAGCAAAACAATGAGACGTGGTGGTGTATCCGCTCATGAGTTTGACCAACAGCTTTTAAAGCAATTCTGTAGAGGTTGTTGGGAAAACACTTTAATAGTTGATCTTCAGTTGGAACAAAAGAAAGAAAAACCACCTACCTTTGCAGAACTGTTGCTCCTTCTTAGGACAGAAGAAGATAAACAGGCTGCAAAAATGACTCGCATGCGACAGCATTTTGGCCATGCTAAGTCTGGCCATAACCCCAGCAGGCAGCGTGCCATGTCACAAGTGCATATTGCACATGACACTAATGATTTGATAAATAAAACTGATTTTGAGATGCTCAAGCAACAAATTGCTGACCTCAGCATTCAGGTGAAGAGCATGGTGTCCGCGGGCCAAAAGCCAAAACAACCTAAGGAACAAAAAGCAAAGTCTGTTCCTCTAAGTGTCACACATGAAGCCCATGTGGTGAAACCAAAAACAGCCCATCAGCATCCCTCCACATTTAAAGCAAATGGCAGACCACGTCCCTGGTACTGTTTCCAATGTGGAGAGGATGGCCATGTTGTTTCAGTTTGTGATAAAGCACCAAATCCTTCCCTTGTAGCAGCTAAGAAAAAACTGCTAAAAGAAAAGCAGGCTGCTTGGGAAGCCTCTAATGCTTCTAATAGTGAGACACATTTAAACTAGTGTCGGCTCCCATAGAGGGACGTATGGGAGCAAAGTTACAAAACTCCAGTCCCAAAACCATGAAATCTGTTGTCAAGAGTGTTGAGGTAGAAGGGTCAAAATTACCACATGGCCTTGTGGGAACTAAAACCACAGCTCAATTATCCATTGCAGGGAAAGACACAAACTGTCTACTGGACACAGGTTCACAAGTCACAACTGTGCCCCAGTCCTTTTATGAAGAACACCTTTCTGATCTGACCATTCATTCTTTAAATGATTTGCTTGAAGTGGAGGGTGCTAATGGCCAGTTTGTTCCCTATTTAGGATATGTTGAGCTTACCATCACCTTTCCTAAAGAGTTTGTTGGCTCTGATATTGAAATTAATACTTTGGCCTTGATTATTCCACACCTCCGCTCTACAGCCCATGAACAGGTGCTTATAGGCACAAACACACTCGACGTTCTTTACGCTGATTACCAGAAACTTTCACCTTTTCAGCCTTTGATGAATGGATATCAGGCTGTTCTCAAAATACTTGAGATACGACAAAGGGAGTCTAACCACAGCCTTGGTTGTGCAAAACTAATAGGCAAGCTGCCTAAAGTCGTTCCTGCAAGACAGACCGCTGTCGTTGAGGCTTTTGCTCATGTTGATCGTTTCAACATTCAAAGAGATGTCATTATTGAGCAACCATCAGCTTCTTCTCTACCGAATGGGTTGCTGGTTTCAGCGGTTGCAGTAACTTTACCAAGCAAGCGCTCATGTCATCTTCCTGTCGTACTGAGAAATGACACCAATCATGACATTGTCATTCCCCCCAAAACTATTGTGGCAGATGTTAATGCTGTAGTACAAGTGTTACACAAAGAACATGCTGCCAGTGAGCTAGACTGTTCTCAGTCTCCAGCAAAGTCTTCCCGAGAGCTAAGCTTTGATTTTGGAGACTCACCCTTATCCACTGAATGGAGAGACCGAATAACAAAAATGTTAAACACCATGCCAAACGTTTTCTCTCAGAATGACCTGGATTTTGGCCATACTGATAAGGTAAAACACAGAATCAAGCTCAGTGATGAGACGCCTTTTAAGCAAAGAGCCCGCCCGATACACCCCAATGATGTGGATGCTGTGAGACAACATCTACAGGAACTCCTAGATTCTGGAGTCATCCGGGAATCTGAGTCCCCATTCGCTTCCCCAATCGTTGTGGTTCGCAAAAAGAATGGTTCTGTTCGTCTGTGTGTAGATTACAGAAAGCTGAATCTACAGACCATTAAAGACGCCTACGCTCTTCCAAAACTGGAAGATGCTTTCACTGCACTTGCTGGTTCTAAGTGGTTCTCCGTCCTAGACCTCAAGTCAGGTTACTACCAGGTCGAAATGGAAGAAGCAGACAAGTATAAGACCGCATTTGTGTGTCCAGTTGGATTCTGGGAATTTAACAGGATGCCCCAAGGAATAACAAATGCGCCTTCAACCTTCCAAAGACTGATGGAAAAGTGTGTTGGTGATATGAACCTAAAGGAAGTTTTAGTGTTCATTGATGACCTGATCATTTTCTCATCATCACTGGAAGAACATGAACAGCGCTTGCAGCGTGTCCTTGAACGACTGATGACATATGGTTTGAAACTGGCACCAGAAAAGTGCAAATTCTTTCAAACCTCAGTAAAATATCTTGGCCACATTGTTTCTGAGAGAGGTGTCGAAACCGACCCAGAGAAAGTTCAGGCCTTAAAGACCTGGCCAATCCCCACAAATCTTAAAGAGCTTCAATCCTTTTTAGGATTTGCTGGATACTACCGACGATTCATTCAGGGGTACTCTACTATTGTAAAGCCCCTTAATGAACTAACTTCCGGTTATCCACCGCTCAGAAAGTTGAACAAGAGACAGAAGATAAATGCAGGTTCAGAGTATCGCGACCCAAAGGAGTCCTTTGGTCAGCGGTGGACATCCCAATGTCAGGGAGCCTTTGATGATATAATAAGAAAGCTATCATCAGCTCCAGTCTTGGGATTTGCAGACCCCCAACTTCCGTATGTCCTACATACAGATGCCAGCACTGTTGGCCTTGGGGCTGCATTATATCAGGTTCAAGATGGTCAATCTCGAGTCATAGCTTTTGCAAGTCGAGGACTTTCCAAGAGTGAGAGAAAGTACCCAGCTCATAAGCTTGAATTCTTGGCCCTTAAGTGGGCAGTCACAGAAAAATTTTCTGATTACCTTTATGGTACAGATTTCACAGTAGTGACTGACAGCAACCCACTTACATATATTTTAACATCCGCAAAGCTTGATGCGACGGGGTACAGGTGGTTGTCCAGTCTTTCTACTTACTCATTCAGTCTTCAGTACAGATCGGGTAAGCAAAATCTTGATGCCGACGCACTCTCTCGCCGACCTCACGATCCACCAAAGGATGATTATGCATCCAAGAAGGAAAGCGAGAGAATCCGGCAGTTCACACTGTACCATCTGAGTAACCTTCAAAATCCAGAAACTGTTTCCCAGGAGGTGATCAAGGCTATTTGTGAACGTCATATGGTCACTTCATCAGTACCTGATGTTCAAGCTACCACTCCTGGATTGACTTTGGTTGAATCCCTTACTCACCAGTCCTCAGCAATTCCCGACTGCTTCCTGCAGGAGCAAGTAGATGGGTCCCCTCTTGTCCATTCATTTTCAGAAGAAGAGTTGAGGCAAAAACAAACCTTAGATCCTGCTATCAATGCAGTCGTTGTACTTTTGGAGTCTGGTGAAACTCCATGTCCCAGCCTTAAGCTGGAGTTACCAGAACTACCCTTGTTACTCAGAGAGTTGTCTCGGTTGGAAATACAGAATGGAGTGCTCTATCGTAAGCGACAGGATGGTCCAAACATCTCATATCAGCTCGTGCTGCCTGAGGAGCTAAGAGCTACGGCACTTAGGAGTCTTCATCATGATATGGGCCATCTTGGAGTCGAACGAACAGTAGATTTGGCAAGAACCAGATTTTATTGGCCAAAAATGTACATGACCATAGAGAAAATGGTTAAAACCTGTGAGCGATGTATTCGCCGAAAAACACATCCAGAGAAAGCCGCTCCACTAATGAACATTAAGACCTGCCGACCCCTTGAACTGGTGTGCATTGACTTTTTGTCAATAGAGCCAGACTGCTCAAACACAAAAGATGTTCTTGTAATAACTGATCATTTTACAAAATATGCAGTGGCTATGCCAACTCCAAACCAGCGAGCACAGACCGTAGCAAAGTGCCTCTGGGAAAACTTCATTGTTCACTATGGTTTTCCTGAAAAGCTCCTTAGTGATCAGGGTGCTGATTTCGAATCAAAAACCATTAAAGAACTCTGTGAACTTATTGGCATGAGGAAAGTGCGCACAACCCCTTACCATCCCAGGGGAAATCCAGTTGAAAGATTCAATCGCACTCTTCTTCAGATGCTTGGAACACTTGATAAGTCAGATAAACTCCGCTGGAAAGACTTTGTCAAACCTCTGGTACATGCTTATAATTGTACAAAGAGTGACGTGACTGGATTCTCCCCGTACGAATTAATGTTCGGGAGACAACCCAGACTGCCCATTGACTTGATCTTCAGATTGCCCACCAATGATAGTAAGCAGACTCATTCCCAGTATGTTGGCAATCTAAAATCTCGGTTGGAAGAAAGTTACCATATTGCTACTAGTAATGCAGCAAAGAATGCAAGTCGCAATAAAGCCAGATTTGACCGGCGGGTGATTGAATCAACCTTGCAGACAGGAGACAGAGTTCTTGTACGAAATGTGAAGCTGCGTGGAAAACATAAGTTGGCAGACAAGTGGGAGGAGGATGTTTATATTGTCCTCAAGCGAGCTGGAGAAATGCCAGTTTATACTGTCAAACCTGAAAGTAAAGATGGACCAGTGCGGACTCTGCACAGAGACTTGCTTCTGCCATGTGGATTCCTGTCAGCAGCTGCAGAACCTGAAACAGTCAAACCTCGTCCAAACAAGAGACCAAGAACAAGACAATGTCCAGTCGTCGAGAGTGAAGAGGAGATCATCTCAGATTTGGATGATGTACCTGATTGGACATTCTTCCCTCGTATTATATCAAAACCTGATACATATGTTGTAGTGCCTGAAACTCACAAGTCGAGTGAGCCTCCTTGTGCAGCCCAGAAAGCAGCAGAAACAGAGGAGTCTGTAGTTTCCCTCTCACCTGATGCTCCAGCAACTCAGTCCCTTGTAGGAGATGGAAGTACTGGAGATATTCACGGTGCATCAAGTGTCAACTCACCTGAAAATGTCAACTCACCTGAAAGTGTCAACTCACCTGAAAGTGTCAACTTACCTGAACATGACAACTCACCTGAACAAGCAGAAGTTTTGCCTGAACTGAACTCAGTTAACAGATCCCCCCAGTGTTTGGATTCACAGCAGTCTGAGGAAACTCCTCCAGATAATGAAATAAGCTCAGATGCAGCATATGATGATGGGTGTTGTGATGCAAATGCACCTGTTACTGCCCAGCCTGAACCCTTAAAGTTTCAGACTGATGGACTTCAAGATGGTGAAACATCCCTCCGTCGCTCTCAAAGAGTGCACACAAAGCCTAATAGATTAGAATATGTAAAACTTGGAAATCCGCTGATAATGGTGGTGAATTCTCTTTTCCAGGGTCTTAGTGAGGCATTGACTAGCTCCCTGAATGGTTTTGAGAATGTACCCCATAATTCCGTCAGGCATGTGTAAGCCGTGTGACACAGTGTCACATTGCAGATGCCCAGGGACGGGCATACCCTTCAGAGGGGAGGGTGTAACCCACATAAAATGTGGATGCCTCTTTAAGACACTGAGGTTAGGAAAGCTAGGTGGTCTACCTAGCCAATAGGAAGTTTAGTTTCCAGTGAGTTTGGACCAATCAGAATTCAGACTGCCGCTGCAAGACCCGCCCTTCCGCAGCATCGAGTGTGTAAGCGAGAGAGATCCGGAAACGATTAAGCTGGGCAGCGTGAGAGTCTCTGTTTTAAAACAGTTATCCAACTAAACAAACGCTTTCCCAGATCATCCGACTTCTAAGCTGGACGCGTGAAGTGGAAAAAGAAAGAAAAGGAAAGACAAGTTAACTTTTTCTGCTGAACACCGTTAGAGCTGACTCGTTAGCTCTAACGGCCAACGGCTACTGGTTTAGCCCTAACGGCTACTAGGCTGACGGTTTAAGTTCATCTTGTTCTCCGTTCAGTTGAAGGTAAAACCTAATTTATATTATATTCTTACTTTGTTCACAATGAAAGCTCATATTATCAAGGTTAAAGCACGGAAAATATGCCTTATTACACTATCTAGTGCCTCACGGGTCCGGACTGAGAGCCACCATATTGTTGTCCCTAACGTGTCGCATTGAGATCGGTGAGCATATTCTGTGCCTTTCATTTGGGTTTTTGTTCTGTTTATCACATTTTTGTTGAATAATATTGTTTATCTGAACTATTTGATTATTAAAATGTAAACTTTTACTGATTTTGGATAAAATGTAATGTTTAATATTGTTTGAAGAAATGCTTTTGTAATTTACAGTAATTGATGTCAAATATATAGAAACATGATTTAAGGATTAAAGCTAGAACAGCTTAATAAAATCCTATGATTCTGCTGGTCCTGTCTGTTGACAGGTCAGGTTTTTTTGTTTATACTGGATTGTTCCTGAGTTGGATTCCTCCTGTGACTTTGATGGCGAGCCTTCCCACCTGGACTTAGAAAGAACTGGATTCCTGGATTCCTTCTTTCCCATTTGGAGTCCTGCTGCACCCCACGGTGTGGTAGGCCGGTACCACTCACATCTTCACACACAGTTAGTTATGAGTGAGACCACTGACTGACATTTTTCTTTTTATTGTTTAATCCTGGAATTTCTGATCTCACCTTTTGGACTGGTTTTTATTTGGTACTTTGTAACAAACTGCTGTGTAGGAAATTCTCCTCATGTGAATGGTGTGGAGTTGAACCTAATTGGAACTGGAACTGATTGATCTGTTGCCTATTACAATTTAGAATTCAGATTACCAGGGTGCACCCAAAAGATTCAAAACTGAGAACTAGCACTTGGCCAAGTATTTGTATTATTTTTTTTTGTATTTTATTGTGTGTAATTTTATTTTCATAATTGTGTGTCTTGTATAACTGTTTGTTAATTTCATGGTTTATGTCACTAAAGCCAGTTGTTTTTTTTAAAATTCATTTAACTGCCTTTGTGTGTCATTTAAACACCCCACTATGCTCCGATAGTCGAACCTATTGGCCCATTCATCTAATATATAAAATACCCTTCTCATCTGTGTTACAGTTACATCACAAAAAAATAAAAAATACCAGCAGCGGTGTTTCCATTGACCGTTGCGCAATTTAACATTTCGAAAAGAACTTCGCTTAATGGAAACGCAACAATTTTGAAAAGAAAAAAACAAAAAGTTTTAGATCAACTGTTTTGCCGCCAGGACGAGGTGGTTTGGCCGTATCAAAACTGATTTATTTTTGCAAAACTGCAATAGAAACACTTGGTTCACGTCACACGAGTCACACGATCGTCAACCCAATGTTGCCACTGACACAAACCATGAAGAAGAAGACAACAGGATGTAGGAGGAGGATCATGGTGCAGCATGATTTTTAATGACTCCTCACAAAGATAAACAGAATCTATAACTCCAACACTGACTTGTTCCCAAGTTCCTGGTTCCCACTGCAACAAGGGAGCCATGAGTTTTTACCATGCAGTGTATCGGCAAGTTGAGCTCTAAACCTTAATAGGAAGCTACTAATGGTAGTATTTTAATATTTAAACTTCAAAAGCAGGTTGATTGCAGGCCTGGTTTTCCACTGTATGCAAACACTCTAACCCTTACCCTGACCAGTACATTTAAAAGCCTTAAATAGAAGCCAGAAGGCTGTGAGAGGCCTGCAGGCTACAACAAGGTGGAGATAAAACTAGAAAATGTTCTAATGAGGTAACAAAAATGTTCAGAGACACGCAGCTGTCTATACACTAAATATACTGTCAGCAGGTGGCACCAGTGTGTGTTCCTTTCATGGTGACCAAGCTGGATGCGTGTGACCTAAAAATAAGTGACAAGCCACAACGTTGTGCTGCCGTAGTTTGCGTCTCCTTTCCCCACAGTGTGTGTTTCTGACCCACTCCTCTCCTTTGAAGCTGCTCTGCAGGCTTTCCCCCTTCGGCTCTGGTCTCATTTCCTTCTACATCTGTGTTCACTTGTTCAGCCGACGTCCCGCTAAATCACCGCTGCTCTCCCTGTCACTGCTTCATCAGCTGTGGGCCTCTCATTGAGTAATTCAGACAGAAAGCGGCAGACTGCGTGAGAGACGCTGTAATTATGTTTTCCAGGGTTTTGCAGTGAACATCTCTCATGGGTGTGTGTGTGTGTGCGTGCGTGCACCATGTTTTTATATCCTTGTGGGGACCTTTTTCCATCTACAGTGTGCGGTTGTTGTGGGCTACTGTTCGTTGTGGGCACAAATCCTGGTTCCCACGAGGGGAAAGGTGGGTTAGGGGTCAGGTTTAGGACTAAAGTGTGAATTGAGTTTTGGTTAGGGTAAGGCTATAGAAATGAATGGAAGTCTATGGAAAGACCCCACAAAGAGAGAGACACGACTGTGCATGTGCATGTATGTGTGTGTGTGTGTGTGGTGTGTGTGAGGGGGCAGTCCCTCCACAAACTAACCAGGTTGTGCAAATGCATAAAAAAATAATCACTTCACATGACAGGGGAGAACACACACACACACACACACACACAGCCCTACTCATAAGATAAAAATATTAGCAGCTCCCATGTGATTGGTAGCTAAAGGCTGAACTAACAATAACAACATTGTCATAGCAAATGTAGCGCTCATGAGCACATCAGCAGCCTAGTGTGATTCTCACTGTCGCAGTAAAGCTAAATTTTCGATAAGTCAGGAAGGGGAACCTTCTTCATCTGTTACCGGGGTTACAGAGACCCACCAGACCACACAGTGGTGAAAAAAGATGGTTTCACTGTGTAGAACCCCATGTGCTACAGAGCACCATTATGTGCTCACTAGCACAGCACACAGTGGTGCCCTCGAACACCTCAGAGTATGTAGTTGTTGCCCCTGGGAACTGACCTGAAGTCATGTTCAGATATCAGAGCCTGTTTGTGGTTAATGCAGCCAACACCAAATACTGGTTTCTGTGGCTCAGCTGTGGTTTCAATTCCAGCATCCTTCCTTAAGCGTGGCGTTTAACATCAACCTCCGTACCGATCTGCCTACTGGAGCATGAATGTTTGAGTGTGTTTATTATTTTCCACTGAAAATAAATTGAGATAAACTGTTCTTATCGTCGGGTTCAGCTCAGCTCTACAGCAGATCACTTAGTTGATAGTATAGTTGCAGGACACTGGCTGCCCAGAAGTTTTGACCCCTGACCTCCAGGGAACCAAGCCGGTTCAACTGCCACACAACAGATTCAGTTTCTACAGCAACGCAAGCCCCACAAAGCCAGTTCATGGCGGTGGACACCGCTGGACTGATATGGCAATGTCAAAGTTCCATCTCCCTTCAAAAATAAAAACGATGCGTCAGGAAAACACTTCCTCATCTTGCTGCTGAAATTGATTACTTGACAGGAAAGTATGTGGAGGAATTGGTCAATAATGCTACTGCGTGGCTGACCGTGATCTGGTGGTGTAATGCTTTGATTCAAATCTAGTAGGGATTTTCTACTACAGATATTCCTTTAAAGTTAAATGCTGATGTGGAAACTAACTGATGGATTGATTCTACCGATTCAGAATTCCAAGGAATTCTCTGTAAGAATATGATTGGAATTCCAAGAATGTTGGGGTCAATAGAATAAAGGTCAATTTTAATACAATTTGTGTGACATATTCTAAATAGTTAATGCTAAGTTTCTCCCACATCTTTATATTTTCGGTAGATAGCAGTCGCTAATAGCGTCGCTATCCTGCGTTTGATTTATTTTTTTCACCAGGAAGAATTAGCCTCAATAACGTGAGCCAGTCTTGGCTCTGGTTGAACATTTACCATGTTTAACGTCTCTTCAAAAGGACAAATCAGAGACAGTTCACTTCTATATGCAGTCATATGAAGCAAAACATGGAGCTTCCCCAAGACCAGCCATTGCTGCATGGCACCAGTCAGCTAGCGTCAGAAAAACAATGAAACTGTACTTTTCCCTCTATAAAACAAACAAACAAACAAAAAAAACAGTCAGCTGTTTGGAAATATGTCCAGTCCTGAAAACACAGGCTGTCACAGCTTGTCAACCATAGACACACACCACCTCATACTTTTATTAAGGTAACACACACCTTCAAAACAAATGTACCAACAAGCTACAAGGTTTAGCACATCTGGCGGTGGACAAAAAACAGCAGACTAGTTAGTGTGACTATTAAAGTGAGTAATTAACTTGGCTAAAATAATATTCTGTGCAGTGTGCAACTTAACTTTGGAATGACTCCAGCCTAACTAACATATTTAACCTCTGTGATGTACTGGTTATGCCTGATTAGCTGGCAGCATCATTTTAATCTCACTACGTCAGACATGTTTAGCGATCGCCATCAAAACGTGTGAACTAAGGAGACTGATTTTTACTGGAATGTTTGTTCTTTCCCAATTTCATGTATTGTTACTTGTTTTGTTGTTACAGTTTACCAATCACTGCCTCACTTTGCTGGTTTGCCTCCAATTCCTCATCAAGCCCAAACATAAAATCCCAGCCCACCGACGTCCTGGCCTTTACTCTATTATGTTGGTGGGAGCAAAAGCCAGTCGGCCGACTTCCATGGCAACCAGCAACAGTCAATACATTACATAGCAGAATAAAATAATCAGAAAATTATTCTGTTAAAGAATCTGAAGCAAAATCGTTTTTATTCGGGCCAAAATGCTGGGAAAATAATCTGCTCTTTAAATTCGTTCACTCCTCCTCTTACTGCAAGTCGGATTTATTTTGTTTTTAATGCAGCCAAGCTGTAAAAGCTCTTTGTTGAGTCATAAGGAATATCTTTAGTTCTCGTCATGCATATTTTCCCAGATTACTCCTGACCAACATGTCTGATCTCAGTTCATTAAATGGGTTAATTTTAGAATCTCTATTTATTAGTGTTGTGTTTGTGAAGTGCTGCAGCCTGGTCTCTCCTCCTCGGCAGATTGATGACTCTTCTATTACCCAACAGACCACTTGAAAGGTTATTACAAAAGAAGCCAGCCTGCCAAGACAAAGGCTTTTAACTCTCCAATTGGAAACAATAGTCTTACCTCTGTTAGTCCTCTTGTAGTAAAACTGTGATCCACTGCTGGAGGGCTGTGTTGGCAATACTTAGTCATGATTTCCTTTGACAACAGGCTAGAAGTATCTACTTTAAAACTATGTAGGGCATTGCTTCATATCTGATTCATTGCCAAATCATTTCATATGTTTCACTTCCATATAGCAGGCATCCGGGTCTCCACCCCTGCTACATGGACATGAGGCTTTGCTGCATCTCAGATAGACGCAGCCTGAGCAGTGAGGTGTAGCTAAATGTGTTTGTCAGGGGTGAGGGGGGAAATTGCCCTCGTTAGGATATTAAGGACAGATAAATGGAGCCACTGTTTGTTTACTGCAGTCAACACGAGACTCCAGAACAAGAACTTGTGTCGCTGAGGCGGTATAGTTTCCTACAACCACAGTTTATCCAGTTACTACCATTTTAAAACTGAATCATGGAAACGTCCTGCAGTTACAACCACCTGGTGTTGGCAGGGAGCTTCTTCTCCTGTCTTGGTACAGTGGACTCCCATCTACTCACTGTTCAGATTCACCTATTTGTGGATTTTTCTGTGGAAAACGCTGACTTACTAGCAGAAAATTAACCTACTTGCAGATGATTCCGTAGAGAATATCTAAAATATTCAACAGAAAATGCAGGTTTATTAATCAGAAGTAGCTCGGCGTAATGCCAGTCGGCACGCTACTGACTATTGTTTGCAAAGCAGCAAATCCCGTTTGATTTCCTTGGTGCTGATTGGCTGTGCCTCCAAGAACAGAGACAAGGAAGACAGTTTCCCATATTAACGGACACTAAGGTGTATCTGGAGTTTGAACTCCAGCAGGAAGTGTTAACCGTTTATAGATCTCAATTATTCACAGATTACAGCTGTTTTACTTTCCCCAAACTTCTTCAGTTAGTCTTTATCTTTTATTAAGTTAGCTTTAGGCTATTTTAAAACCCATCAAAGAGCAGCTTATTTACACAAAACTTCAAACTGTGCAATTGACAGGATCAGTCATGTTTTTTTTTTTTTTTTAAATCTTCCATTTTTCCATTTGCATCCAATACAGCCAATGAAGCCAATTCACTTTGAATAATATTACGGAATCATTTGTCACAGATTGTGGACCAATAAACCAATCCTCAGTGCCGTCCGCCAGCTCTGAAGCCTCTGTGTCTCCACAGTCACTTCAATAAAAGTCACAAAGTCAATAAAGTGACCCTGGCATTATCAACCTGCCGGGGAATTATCCAACAAGTTTTCCTTCATTCCAATGATAACCATCCAAAGAGAAAGACGCAGTGGCCAAGTTCCTCCAGGCTTTCTAAAACTCTGCTTGCTTCTTCTAATACCGTCTCTGTCCGTTTCAGAATAACGATAAAAAAGTTACTCATAAGTTTCTTAGTAAGACTATTGCCTCCCAAACAGCCTGATCTTTTTAATGCAGTTTTATCATAACTGGCCCACAATTCTTCATAAGCTACCAGCTCATTATGGTGTAGATGCAGTTTTAATTTTAATGTGCTTACATGTTTAAATTAGAGGTATATTTTCACATGAATAACAGTAAAGGTGGGAGGTGGGAATGGTAGAAGCACCGGTGTGTGAATGCGTGTGTGTGTGTGTGTGTGGGCAGAACAGTTCATCTTTTGTAAGCAGACAGTTTAGTCTGCATCAGCTGAAGGACATCCACACACACAAGATTTTACCCTGAGTAGCTCCAACAGCTCAGTTTGCACCTGCTGCAGCTGAAACGAGGCCAACAGTTTCACTGAAGGGACATTCTTCCATACGAGCAGCTCAGCTAGCAACAAACTGTTCTGCCTGGTAACCAGTTAGCCCCCCCAACTAAACCAGTACAGTCCTGATGAGATGAGCAGTCAGGTCAGATTACAGGCTGCAGAGTGAACGCACCCCGAGGGATATCTGCTGCATGCTTTTTTTTTTTTCTTTTTTACTCCAGTTAGGCTCAGACTGGCTGCGCTGGAGGGCCTGAGTGGTCAATGCAAAAATCTGCCCTGAATTCTATTTAAGGGTATGAGAGTAAAGGGGACTGAAAGCAAACGCTCATTTCAGGTATCTGATAACAAATGTACTTCACAAATATGCACTTCTTTGTGTTATTCTGTGCAGCATAACACAAAGGCTGCAATGTTACAACAGTGTAAACATTACACAATCCTCTATATCAGTGTAACTTCATGTTTTGAGGAGCTCTTCTGACCATGCGTCACCGAGTTTCCTTCCCATCCAGTCCGGCAAAGCTAACTCCTGACACACACAATACGCACACACGCATGCACACACAAGCAAACACAATATTTCCTATCCTTGTGTTCCTGTTTCAGCTCTGCAGGGAAACCTAGGGGCCAAAAGTAGAGTCCCCCCCCCCCCCAACCATCTCTAGAACCATTTTTGGTTTGGATTGTTGCCCCAAAAAAATCAGGCAGGAAGCGCACCAGTTTCTGGGACATTTTCTTCCTTTAATCTCCATATAGTTTACAACTCTTAGCTGATCATTGGTATTTGGGGCATGAAGACGAAACACCAGCTCTGGAAGGGAGTCGACACGGGCAGAGAAGCTGAGATAAATGTCCTCTTAACACGATGCTCAGGAGGTGAATCCACGCTGCCCCGGAACCCGTTTGGGAACATGAGATGGTTTCTGCTCTGAAGAGCTTCACCCGTTTGCCGCTGCACTGTGATCAGCCGCACTGCAGAGCTGTCAGGAGGAATCCAGCAACCTCAAAAGCTGCTCTGACACACAGCGAGCACCGCCTCATAAACCCACGGCAAGGTCACCGAGTTACTTGGTTAATTTGCTGCTGCGATCAGGATGCGTGCGTGAGCAACCGTTTATCATGTTGGCCCACTAGCCGCAGTAGCTGCACCCCAACTATGGTCTCAGTCTGTTCAGATCTAACCAGTAGAACGCAGTTAAAGCTAAGCTTTGATGTTATCTAATGACTAAGGCAGGAAGTACCCCTAACCCTCCAGCAGAGGAGCTTCAAGATCTCATTCAGTGATGGAAGGATGGAGCAAAACTCTTGACTTTTCTGTCTACATATTAACGGTTACCAATGGTTACAGAAGTATTGATCATCTTTCTTGGTTTTCCTTGAGGTCTGAGATTCCAATTCTGCTCAATTGTCTGTCCAAGAAATTTGTGGTGAGTATTGGCGACAAAAATGAGTAACCAAATTTTCCATCAAAGTTTTTAATGCAAATTTTAGAGCAATTCACTTGAAAAGGTTGATGGAAGCAACAAAAATACAACCAACCACCTCAATTTTACAAATAAATGTTTTTCCACTCAGTTGAGGTGTTTTCTGGCTTCTCAGACAAAGAGTTAATGCGCTAAAGGGGAGATGGAAACACATCTGCTGAATAAGGTCCAACAGAGTCCCTCTTGGGTCTGTGCCTTACCAGAGGCACAAGACTCGTAGTCCAAACCTCCAGCTGAGAAGTTTAGCTTTTCTGAGATGTTTGGTCCATGAGAGTTTACAACCTCTACATCCTGTTGATTACAGCCATGTGTAGCGTCAACATCTGATGAACTCATGCATTGAGTAGCCTGGTTGATTCGCTCCAAACCAGCAGATGAAAAAATTGCCAATTCGTATTTGCCTTTTGTCCATTTTCCTTTCTTGGCTGCATTTCAAAAGTCTGTTTCAAATTCACATGAGAAGTTGATGGAAACACAGCTACTGTGCTTCAGTTTTCTTGACTATGTTTTTCCACAAAAGAAAAAAAAGATCCAAATAATGCCAAAAAACATTTTCTCATGAGACTTCCTCCATCTTGTGTCTGTGTATGATGCTACGTCAGTTAAAATCCTGTAAAGATCTAAAAATCTTAACATTAAAATTGAAAAAAAAAAAAAAAAAAGATGAACACTTTACATTTTTCTAAATGAACATATGAGGAAGTGCTACCTTGACATGAAGAGAATGTTGGAAGTAAGTTTTATTTATTTTGTTCTAAAACAACCAGAAGCCGTTAATGCAGCCCTCAGCTGGAGCCCCGAGACTGAAGCAAAAACAAAAACAGACTGTTGGCTGTAGCAGCCATCTAAAGCCCACAGTCCCTGAACGCTACTTGCGATGAAGAATGACAAATAAAGAAAAATCTCTAAAGGTAAGAAAAAGAATTTCCAAAATTTGGGATTATATCAAACAAGTGATGAATCGAATGATGGAGGGCGTTCGTTAAGTTTAACAAAGAGGAAATTAAAATCCTGGTTTTTGAGGTCATTTGTTCACCAATCAAAGGAAAACTAGCCGGTTTTAATCAGTGACAACAATGCACCATCTTATAATTCAGTATTCACAGACGTCCTGCACATTGATCATTTATTTAGCCGTTTGGATGGACTAACCATATGGAAATTCTTGAAACTCAATCACAGTTGGATATATTCCATTTATTCTTCAGCCAACTGATTTGATCAGGACAAAAATACTTTCCACGTTATTCTCAGGCTGCTAGGAACCCAGGAAAATGTCAGCTGAAGTTCACACGATCAATTTTGACAGAAGCTCGATAACTGAATGCGGTATCAGTCTGTTAATATTCCATCAGTTTTTTACAAATGTTTACAATTAGAAGCGTGTCAGAGTCACCTGACATCTGAGGAATCCACCTCAGATAAAGCCATACGTGGAAAATATCTGGTTTTCTAGCTGCTTTATTCATTCAGAATGAGAAACCATCAGCAGCATGTAGACTGCTGCTTTTCTACTAGAGTGATGGTGTTACCTTTATCCATCCACCCAACCACAATTTGTTCCAAAGACCCACCACACTGACGAAACGAATCCCCCCACAAACAGAACTTTTCAAAAACAGACCATTTTTAGCTACAGTTACAGGACTGCGGTTCAAACAGTAGAACTTTCCCCTCAAGCTACACAGCGTCACCCAAACATACTATTTCACAGGAACAGTAATAAAGCTTTCCACTTCTGCTGCACTCCCTGCCAGAAACAACATCTGCAGCAGGAACCCGAGACCCGCTCCAACCACTCAGACAACAGGAAAGAGGAGCGAAGGAATAAATTACAAAATCTGTTGGATTTTCGGATTTTTTGACAATTCTCCAAAAAAGTCTTTTCAGACGACACACAAAAATCACTTTCAGCTTTCACATAAATTTGGTTCAGACAAATCACCGGTTGCGGCTTCCACCCAGATTTACCACAGGCTGGAGCCGACCAAACAACGCAGAAAAGCAACTAACAGCTTGTAACATCTTTATACATCTCCGTCCAGGGCCATCTAAATGTTTGACAATATTATTTTGTCTAAAGCAAGCAGAATCTGAGCACACTTCAGGGAATCAGTAAAGTGGGGAAGTTGTCACTCCATTCAGAGGAACTTTGGAAAGCAGAAGAAAAACTAGGGTCCTTCAAAATCCATTTCATTTTTCTAAATTCCACTTTACCCATTTTAACCATATTTCTTAACGTGAATGAACCAGGTACGGGAGCTGCAATGACCAAATTACTACAGAAATCACTGAGTACCTGCAAATTCTGTGAAATTCTGCATTTTATTGTGCGTTCCAATTCTGCAATTCTGTCTGAGTTTTCTTCCCTAAAAATGTGCCCTCCTATAGCAAGAGATACCAAGTATGAAATGATTTGGATGATTCCTCCATTGGAGCAACGTTTATTTTCCTTGGCGCCGACTGAGTGCACCCGCCGCCCCCAAGAGTGGAGATAACGAAGGCTTCAGATGTTAGCTTCTGCTGTAGGTTCAGACGTTTCCACTACATGTATTAAACATCAAATTAGTTCTGAGCATTTTTTAGAGGGGGGTATCAGGTATTCACACATTTTCTCACACAAAAACTCTTAAACTGTTCATTAAGAGGATTCTGGACAAGATGCTGCAGTCAACCCTTTGAAATCAGTGAGGAAGAGTTATGTTAGGCAACGTGCCTCTAAGGCCAGTGTTAATTTAATAAGCCAGGCCAGTTATGAGTCAGCGTTCCATATTAAGCTACTGGAAATATCCTAGCATAACGTCTCTCCAAAGCACGCAGCACGCCCAGCCAGTTAAAGCAGGAAATATTTTTTTTTATTTATTTTTTTAGCAGAAGCAAAAAGTGTTGGGCAGACTCGTCCCACTGAGAGACACCGACATGACAGACGGTGAAGGAAGGCTGGAGGGAACGCCATCCTCGTTTCCTTTCCACTCATTTTAAAAACATTCAGTGTGGAGCAAACATCCAGCATGAAGAGTACTCCACTCCGTTTTTATTCACCAGCTCATGAATCCTGTAAATAACCTCCGACCTCTCTGCCCTTCTTCAGCAGGGTTTGGACCCAGAACCCGCTGGCTGATAGAAGCCTCACATACTTTCCGTCTGCGCTGGAGCGCTGCTGGCATGCGAAGGGCAGCCGCGAGGTTTGGTCTGGACCGGCTTCAGGTTGGAGTGTGTTTTCACATGCGGAGGAGCCAGCGCCGAAAAACAGTGCAGACATGCTGCAAGCCATCACAGAACCACACACACCCATGGGTTCACATACACACACACACACACACACACACACACACACACACACACACGCACACACACACACACACACACTCCTCTTAACTGGTGTTTCAAACCAAGCCAACCAACCGGCCAACAGACCCCACTCACTCTGTTCCACCCACACAAAGCCATCACATCACCTTCATCATACATCAGCAGCTCAGACAGAAAGGCCTGCAAGGCAAAACTCCGGGCACAATTTCCACTGCAACACGACCTCAATGAACTACAAAGCAGGATTTGTTGTGCAGTGAGGTAACTTCAGGTTAGGTTAACACTTTTAATCAGTCCATTGGTATGTGGCCGGCAGGCTGGACAGCTTTCGCCTTCTGGCTCACACACACTGCGATCCATCATCCATCACCTGCCGATCAATAAGAACAATTAAAGAATGTATGAAAAACATTTTCCTTTAACCATTTCATTGGTTTTAAATTAAAAACTAACTTTTATTCAGACAGGGCTCAGATAGCCATGCAGAGGCTGCAGAATGTCAGGAAGTGCATTTGTGATGACACAATTATAACATCAACAAATCACCTGGCATAACGCACAAATTTACAGAAGCACAGTCCAAAGGTCTAGTGTCAACATTCACTTTGAAAAGAGTCGACCAATCCCCACTTTGTCACGTTGATAAGCTACAGTCACCGTCCTCTCCTTCACACATCTGTGGGAGTGGAAGGTTTAGGATCATTTAGGGTCACACAAATTAACATACAGGCTATAGCTCGTTTTCTTTTTACTATGCAGGACTCAAACTACATTCAACAAACATTCATGGCTTCTGATGTAGTTGATTCTGAGCCATATAGCCTCAACACTAACCATTATTGATGCTCTGAATGCAGCATATGATGCCGACTGGTCCAACAGAACTGAGAGACAGAGACGGCAACTCTTAAGAGTCCCACTCCGGTCTCCTCGTTTGGGCCGGGCCTAACATATTCTTTACTGTGAGCAGTGGTGGGCGCTGCCAGCTAAAAAGTTTGTTATCCTAAAGCACTAATCATAAACACTAGTTCCACTAATGTTAAAGCATTAAACCAATCCAGTATTTGGCGAAAGCTGATGCTAAAGTGCTAACTTCAATTCAAATGATCTCTGCTCTTGGAAGACGGTAACCCTCGAGCACAAATTTCATTTTGATGCTATAATTTACATGTTGTATAATGCCCATAGGTACTGTATTTATGTTTTGTTTCTATACGTTTCTTGTTCAAAATAAATTTTTGTGGGAAAAAAAATTGAGAAAAAAAAAAAAAAAGAAGAGAGGAAATGGAACTTCTGCATAAAGAGTCTTCACACACTTCAAAATAAGAGCACGAGAATAAATGTCTAAGTAAATTAGCGTTTTCAAATTTATCTGAAAAAATGCACATAGGGAAAGCCAAGTGAGGAAAGAGCTTTTAAAAATAGCAAAAATGTTAAACAAAAGCTCTGCTCTGCTATTAGCGCATGAGTGGATTAGCGTAAATGTGACCAAAACTGACTGTAGCTACACACTCCAGTATAAATAACTACTATTAAGCATAAACTTGGGTGTGGTTTGAAAGTCTATAAAATAACATTTGGATGAATTGTTATGACATTTTTAAGGTTAAGAGTTGTCAACAAACCGCTGTCACCGTCAAGGCCACACAGTGACCGAGCTGTAAGCATTTGACATATGAACTGATAAGCTTGGAAGCCATATTGGTTCTGTGAAAGAGAGTTAAGATTTAATTAAAGCGAAGACATTAACAGGGCAGTCTGAAGGAGGAACGATATTTAAGGGCTCAACAAAACCTCGCTTCAAAGCCAACCTGGTAAAACATACTTAGGGCTCGGATCTACCAAATGCACATTAAAAAAGTAGAGTCTATGACACACCAACATTTTTAGCATAATACTAAAAAGACATAATTTATAACGTAGGTACTTTAAGAGAATATACAGTGGAATTAGCCAAGGACTCTAACAATAAGGATGCAGGCATTTCTAGAGTCAAACAACCTCCATGCCAGGATCCTTTCCTGTGGATCCTTTTACAGATATTGATAAATTGAAATCTCAAATTAATTAAATTTGTAGGGAAATAGGGAAAAGGCGATTCTGCCTCCACTCAATGCAGTCAAACCGTCCGTCCTGATCTCCAGCTGCTCAGCCAGGACCTGCCTCTCCATGAGGGACAGACACAGTGAGACAGAAGAAAAAACAGACAGGGTGGCTTGGCTAGAGTGATGCAGCTCCGAGGATAAACACGGCAAGGAAAAATAAAAGAATAATAAAAGAAAAAATGGCTACGAAGACATGAGACTACATTTTCCAAGAAGGAGGGCCACGCAGTAATACGGCACCGGCAGCCAGAGGGACTTTACATCTGTGTGGAATTAAAGAGAGACAAACAGTTCTGCTGCTGCTGCTGTGGAAAACTGAGGCTGCAGATAAAAAGAGACAAGCTAGTTCTGCAGAGCTCTGTGTCCTTTTAGAAAAAGATATACAATCTGAAAGAAATGCTAGAAAGAAGAAGATTTTACTGTAGTACATAGTATTTTTGTGATTAATATTTGTACCTTCACTCGCCAATTTATTAGTAGCACCTGTCCAAATGGGTGGTAGCAAAAAAATAGTGACTCGGCCAGCCACAAGCCATCTAAATAATCCATTCACGCATCCAGACGTGGTGATGAAGACAGAATGAGGAAGAAAGGGAATTTAAGGGACTGACTGTTTGTGCCAGACAGGCTGGTCAGAATATTTCAGAAACTGCTGATCTACAGGGACTTCCACCCACAACCATCCCTCTGCTTTAAAGAGAAAAGTCTGAAAATGAGAAAATATACACTGGGCAGCAGTTGTGTGGTCAACAATACCTCTCTGGTGTCAGAGGTCAGATGGAGAATTGGTAGTTTAAGAGGATAAAACAGCAACGATCTGCAAATAACCACTCGTTATAACCAAGGTATGCAAAATCCGTCTGAACACACAACACGTAGAACCCTGAAGTACCAGGTGCCATTTAGCACCGGGCTACAGCTCTGGCTGGATCACAAGCATCGTCACAGAACGACTCAGACTTGCCTGGTCTAATGAGTCTTCAATTCAGAGCAACATTCAGATGTTAGGGCCTTGCAACTCCAGTTCAGGCTGCAGCTGGGGGTTAATGATGTGGGGGAGATTTTCCTGCCATACTTTGGGCCACTCCTTTAAACACCAGAGCATACCCGAGTATTGATACTGACCATGCCCATCCCTTCATGACCATAGTGGACCCATCTTCTGATGGCCGCTTCAAGAAAGACAATCAGATCAGATCAGATCAGATCATCTCTTACCAATTTGTTGAACATAATGAGCTAACAGTGAGCTCAGCTAGTTAACCCACTAATGCTCCACCAGACTGTTTTGGTGGTTTATTAAGCAGCAGACTGCAGGCTAGCTAACTGATCCAACGGCTCGCCTAATTAAGCAGGTTGTTTGTTCATGTGACTTTGAACAAAAAGTTGGCATTTTAAATTGCCTTTACGTTATTCTGCATCAGTGATTAGCACGGTTAGCATTTGTAGCTGTGGACATCCGTCTGTGTATGCATTACACAGAGAATATTACAGCACATGCAATATTTCCAAAAGACTGTCAACGTTTTCAAATGTAGCTCATTTCATCATGACAGACTTGGAAGGTGAAGGTTTGACCTTCTGGGCTGGAACCTTCTACATTTGTGTTCAAGTCCCACTTCCTGTTTAAAAGTAGCACCATGAATGAAGAGTCCATATGCCCTCACAAAGAGCAGTTTGCTTTGTGATTCTTCTGACTTATTCTTCCATATATTCTGACAGTAAGAGCATCAACGTTGAAAATGTACGACCTTTCAATACACCGTGAAATCTGCTGAGAGAGTTACCAGATCTGAAAATAACTCGGATCCCATAACAAACATTGGTGAATTCTCGTCACGAGCCGATTCATAAAACCTGGTAGAAAAACCCTGAAGGCATAACCAATAGGGGGCAGTAAAGCAACAGTCTGTTAATCAACGGTTATGGTCCCTTTAGAGTGATTGTGGAAATGTTACTGTTGAAATAGAAAATGACGACTCAGAAGGGGGTCAGGATGCCTATACAAGGTATGATTACACTTCTAAGTGGCAGTTTAAGAGGACGTGTTGATAAATCAGCTGTGACTCAGCGGTTTAGGTAAACACAACCAGCTGGGTCAGACCGGACAGCAGATAACTGTCCGGCTAATCTCTATCTGCCCTCACACACCATCAGGCCCTTACGGAAGATGGCTCCCTCGGTGCATGTTGTTCTGAACAGTACCCAGACAGCGTACACTGATAATGAAGTGTGTCAGTGAAGTCTCCATTTAGAACACCCACCAATTATCAATTATGTCATGGATTATCAATGATGTAGCTATTCAGGGCAGAACATAACTGTGGAACTAACACACTATTTTTATGTCATTTGACATCATTCTGAGGTATATAACTAAGACCTGAATGTCAGAGCATTTCCTTTTCCAACCCGCTTCTTGATCTGCCTTGATGTTCCTACTAAAAGTCTGGATATGCACAGACATGAACATGCAACGTTTTTGAATTTTTAACATGGCCACTGTAGGTTTATTTGGAAGGGATTATGAAACAAAAACTCCAGGCACAGATGAGTTTCACCTTCAGACCCAGCATTCTCCCACCACTCCCCCATGAGCCAAAGGATAAAGTGCTTTTCTATTGAAATGGAATCCTTTCCATGCATTCCCTGAGTTCACCACTTGAGTGGCAATCTTTTCCAGAGATGTTGAGATATTCCACTTGCTTTGACTAGATACATGTTCTTATGAGGTTATGTTGACCAAAAACATTAATGGAGTCATTGCATCTTTTGCTGATTCCCTGCTGATCCCTGGTTGAGTGTCTAATTACAAAAGCTGATAATATGGCCAAATATCCAGTCATTAGTTTTGGGGATTTGTCTCTGCGGTGCAGTGTGATGCCATGTTAAAACTAATGCACTCATGTTACAAGATCCAAACTAATAAGACTGTTGGTAAAACCTTTGAAGTAACATGATCAGACATGACAGTAACAGCTGCTGCCAGTCTACTGGAAAGCAATGCGAGTATGAAACGTCATTGCCTGGCATCAAAACCAGGAACCCTGCAGGGTTTGTAAGGTTTGCAATTGTGCATAAAACGCATTAGTAAAAACTGCATCAACACACTGAAACACTGAAAGTGATCTTTCATTGTTTGTCGTGCTGAGCTGAAGCTAAGGGGGAAACTGGAGTACTATTACCTCATCTGGATTCTCCATTAATCCAGTGTTTCTATGTCAATGTGGGTGCGTGCCAGTGTGTATGTGGGAGTGAAATACAAGCACAAACACACATGCAAAGGCTGAGTCATTTCATACAGCTGCCAGCTGCCTGTTTCAACAGCAAACAGTTGAAAAACCATTAGCTGTTATCAGGATACACACACACACACACACACACTCTGAGGCAGTTTCCATCACTTCAGGGTATGTTAAATTGATTTGCACCATTTTTCCTGGAGACTTACATAACTTCCAACCACCGCAACACGGCAGCTTCTGCCTGACGCGAGAACCGGTGTCCCTGCGTCTGGTTCACAACTTCTGACGTCTTTAAACAACACCGAGCAGTCTGGCGCATTTTAATACTTGGGTTCGTTGATTTTACTTTGATTTTCACTTCATGGTTCTCATGTGTTAAGAACTGGATTATGCTGCACTCCAAGATAATTAAACACCTGATTTTGCTTTATAATTTTAGCCTACCTCCAAAAAGTAAGAAAAAAAAGAGGGAACAAAACAAATGTGCTTTTCTGGAAAATATGTGCGAACTTGACCACCTTGGTGAGTTGTGTGAGGGGCTTTGCGTGTCTACATACCAGAAAACAAATTTGAGCAAAAATCAGCTAGAAGATTTAGTCAAAAATTCAACACAAAGTCATGTTCATGCATTTGAGCATTTGAAAGGATACATGTAGCAAGAGCATGAAAAGTAGACTTTAAAGTTGATTTTACTGGCAAGAAAAAATTTAAAAAAATCAACCAGTTGAGCTCAGGATCCACTTAATAGGTCATAAACCGACTGGTGCCTCAGTTCTACAGTTAAAAGTTGGAGAAGCTCTAATGTCTGGAAATCATTTCTGCTTCTAGAAGGAACAACATAATTTTCTGTCAGTTCATTTATTTACAGTGATTAATAATACACAGCTGATTGTAGCAGTCACTTTATTGATGGTTATTAATGAGCTACTTAACTCTTTCTAACAGCTATCTGTGACAGAAACAGCAGAGGAAGTGATGATATTTACAGCTTTCATAACAAATATGGCCTCCAGATGTGACGTGTCAGTGTTAGCAGAGGGTGGGTGGAGCAACCGGAGCAAAAACATAAAACGTTAAAGTGCCACATATGGAATATAGATGGAACCCAATTAGTTTTTATATTTTCTAAAGGGGTAGTATTATGTATTTTCTATACACACAGTAGCACAATCAAGTAACTGTGTCACCTTAATTTTTTGGTAGAAAATTGCTGTATGTATAAAATATGAATTAAAAGAAATTTGACTTTGCAATTTGACACCTTGAAAGTGGGCCTGTCTCTTTAAGAAACTCTTGCTATTTCTGACACTCCGCCTTCAGGAAGTCATCCCAACATGGCTCCTCTATCAACACTTTTAACAACATTTTTACCAGCGTTGCACTGAAAAGTAGCCCATATAACTAGAAAATTTCTGAAGAAATTTTAACGGGGCCTGCCAAAGTGTGCCCGTCGGTTGGAACCCAGCGTTCTGATGCTACAAATTAGCATCAATACTAAAGTAAGCTGCAATGTACTAAAGAGCATGTGGAGAGTCACAAGCATGCTGAGTAACATGAACTTATACAATTCAGTATGTTGAAATTAGTGTACAAGTTAAAATGAGCCAAACTGCTAACATTAGCCTAAATGCTGGCAGTAGCATGTGGGGCATCACTAACATGTTGTCTTGTGGAGGCGCGTCAAGGGCTATTGCGGCGCTCTTCGAGCGTCTAGCGCAGCCCCATTTGAACCGTTTGACGCATCTAGCGCATCCAACTCTCCACATAGACTTTGAATATAAACCAGACTCGCCTGACGCTCAAAACGTGTTTGCACTATTAGAATGCACCATTAGAATGTTCAGTTCCTATGGTAACAATGAGAGATTCATTTGATGTATCAGAGTGATGTCATCACTGATGATTGATCAAAGAGTGATGTCATCACTGATGAGTGATCAAATTTGATGCATCAAATGAATCTCTCTCTTCAAAAACAGCACACAGACTGTTTTTTCAGACCTGTTCCTTATAAGTTACAGGAACTTATAAGTTCTTGTAACTTATAGTTATGAAACTTCTACAGGAGCATTGTTAAAATTATTTGAAGGCACAGAATCAGCCCCGTACAAGTTCACATTCTCAGGTGAGACTCACCTCAGTATAAAGTTCATTTTTCAGTACTGGAATTGCACCAAAGATAAATTAGTTTAATCAAAGTATGTCATGAATACGTGTGCATGCCATGTACTCCATCTCAAGTCAGGAGCATACTAGCTTTTTTGTTGCTTTTGACATCACTAGATGATATGCATTTAAGATATAACATAAACAGCACTATTCAGAGATGCAATGAGTTTATAGCAGTTGTTCGAATTATCTAATCGTCTGTTGATTTGCAGCAGTCCACATTAATAGCAGATATGGAGGGCTCCAAAATAAAATTCTGCTTTGGCCCCATGGAGGCTTGGGCCAGTGGCCCTGATGCCAACATCTCCAGAAAACATATTAAAGATTGTGATTTTCCTGTAAAAAGTATATAACAGGTACGAGTGACGAGGCAGAAACAAATCTGTACTTCACTAATCCTCTTGGAATCTGTTCTGATCAAACATTTCCAAACAGCACCATATCTGAACTTTCTTCAAAATAATCATTGTGTCCATGTTATTTTCTTTGTCATTCTAGACAATATACTTATTTTTATAAAAAGGGGTGCGCCGATTTATGTTTTCGCATCCACCTGAATAATATGTAGTTGCGCCCCTGATGATAGCAAAGTTGAATATTGTTACAAATAAAAAAAAAAGAAATATGTTTGAAATAATACTGACAGTAAAGAAAACACTTCTACAGTATAGAACTAAAAAAAACTTTCACAAAAATGTTTCACTGTAAAGATGGTTTGTTTTGTTGAAGTGTGAAATAAACTTCAGTGGAGTTTGAAAACAAAATATGTGCATAGTTAAATGTGTGGTTGAATGATGTGTGTGCCCAGTTGATTTTTTTTTTCCTTTTTGGGTGGAGGGTGGGGAATTTTATCGTAATCCATAGGGGGGCCCAGAAGAAAATCTTTGGGAACCACTGTATTAACCAATCTGTGCATATAAACAGATCGCAACAGCTCCTGTCCAATACGTTTATACCTCAGCTAACTAGAACCGCCGTCGCTCTTTTTCCTCCCGGCGCCCGTTAGTTCAGTTGCGATGACAACAGTAAATTAAACTTAAAAGGACTACTAACTGTTACTTGGCCTGTTTTTTAATTATGTCGCCAGTTACTCGAAATGCCAACAAAAATAATAGCTCCCCTCATGAGATCAAGCCGCACGTTTTGATATATTGTGAAGGGGGCAGGCAGCGGTATGAGCCACATTAACGGTACTAGGAAGAGGCAGTTATTTTGAGGTGTGGAACAATAGGTGCCTGCCTATGCATTGCTATGGCAAGCCCCAATGAACTCAGTAGATGTTCCACCAGGTGTTTGCTAATTGGTGCTGGCTAGTCTGAAGGAGCTGAGTGGGAGAGTCGTGAGGGAGGGCAGCTCTGTGAGGCAGAAGCTTGGAAACTGTCCACCCAGGTGCTTTGCACAACTGAATGGTTGCCCCAGGAGATCAAAGTGTGTTTTTTTTGTCTGTGTTTCTTCAGTTATGTGAAGAAAGAAAGAAAAAAGTATTGTGTCTATATACATCAATACGCACAATGGTAGTTGTCTTAGCTCTACCACAAAAGCTAACCTCCACAGACTTCCTTATTTCTGCTTTTGGGCAGACAGCCAATAAGCACCAAGAAAAATAAATGATGCTCCATGATTGGCTGCTTTGCAAACATCAGACAGTAGAGTGCCAAGTAACACTGCAGCTTGGTAACTCAGCTATTTTTAATATGGTCAATGACAAATATCTGCAAATAGATGGGTTTTCCACAGATAATTTTGAGTCAAGTTTTGCAAATAAATCCGCAAACAGGTGAATCTGCTGCAAATAATGAAAGGCGAAACAGCAGGATTCACAGTGTACTTAGGTCATATTGAAACACAATTAATATTAAAAGAGAGGAAACACACACACACACACACACACACACACACAGCACAAGTGTATTAGTTGCTGTTTGAGTTTGTTCTTCAGTCAGATGATTAAAACGCTTCTGAAATGGACCGGGATCAGTTGTGTGTCGTGGTTTCGATTGGTTTGGACAACGTTTGTGCCTAAGTCAATAAGACCAGGATTTGAAAAATTTTGATTTTTGAATTTCCTCACATTGCTGCAGATAACCAACACCTAAATGCATGATAAATTAAAAGTAGCTTGATCACTTCAGTTCTGATGATTAATGTTTTTTGAAGGGCAATTTTGTTTACAGAGAAGTCATGATCCATTTTATTTACAGCGTTGGTTGTGTGTGGGTTTTTATTTTCATTTTATCAATTGTTTTCCGTTGTCCTGTTTTTATTTTGAATATTTAAAATATATTCTAGTTCCAGTGTTCTTTACAGAATTAAATTGTATTAGTCTCTTAGAGGGAAAACTTGCATCATCATGCTAATTAGCAATATATTACTAGAAAATGTTCTGGAAAAACAACATCATCGTTTATCGTAACAATTACTGGGGCAACTTATTGTCCAGAAAAAATTGCGCGCAGGTTTTCCTAACTGTAGTTCCACAGCTCTGAACCTTCATCACAGCTTAGTGTAGTCGGGTTTCTTGTTGCAGCATGTTGGGGCTGTTTGCTTCAGAGTTTCTCATACTGCCTTTCCGTCTTCATCCTGACATCTTCCAACAAGTTGAGGAACATGGTGCAGACTTTGCTTTAGGCTCCTCAGTCGTGTCCTGCCGTCCATCATTCTCTGCTGTGTTGTGGCACAGCACAGAATGATGCTGCTGTGCCACAACACAGCTACAGACCGTCAGCCTGTAGCGTCTGCAGTCCTGTTGCTGGTTAATGTTACGCTGTCTCTGCTGGCTTAGCCCTGACACAGCAAAGCAGCTCTGCACCTCTCCACAGCGCTGCTGCTGCTGCATTGAGCTCACTTCTGGGTGAAAAACTGGTTTTCAACCTAAAATAAAAGCACTGGAAATTTGAACTTTAGAAAGTCGGGCAGTAGAGCTGTCTGATGCAGTACAGAGACGTTCTGTGCTCCTCAAACGTCGAGTCTTAAAAGCCTTTAAAAGGCCAAAACAACTTGAAGCCTCGTGTCTGTAAAGCTGCTAAACAGCTTAAGCACAGAGGAAAAACTAAAAATGTATGAGAGCAAACCTAAGTGTCCCTCTGCAGAAGATCTTCTCTCTCACACCCGCCCTCTGTCTCACCCTTGGGACAACGAGGAATTTCCTGTGAGAAGGAGGATGAATTTTCCATATACTTAGTGGGAGATAGACAGACAGGGAGAGGGGGAAAAAAACAGCCAACAACAACAAATACATAGGTCCCTGGCCTGGTTTGACCTGTTGTTGCCATCGGTGATAATGTGGAGAAATTAGAAGAGACCAGCTGATAGAGATGGAGGCTGATGTTTACAAGATGTCTGCAGTCTTTGTTTCTCTGCAGGCCTCCCCAGATGATTAAAATAAAGATTCCCACAACAGACATGGATCCATTCCAGTGGTTCAGCACCAAACAGAGAACCCAAACAGAAACAGGCTGAGGATAAAGCTGAACTGTGTAAGTTTTATTTAAAAAAAATAAAAATAAAAAAAAATAAAATAAATATATATATATATATATAATTTTTTTTGTTTGTTTTACACATTTGTTCAAACTGTCATGACTGTTTATAAGATAGATAATATCTGAAAAAAGAATCGAGCTCCTCTGCCTGCTCCCAGTTCTAACTAGAAGTGACCAATCAGAACCAGGAGGGGGGCCCATCAATCACTCCTCTGTGTGGCACTGCTCCAGCTAGCACAGCGCATTATGAATGCTGAGGCTAGTTAGCATAACCACCGATGGTGACAGATAAACAGTTTTCTTAACAGTAAGTCGTTTTTCTGCCATTAGCACATTTAGCAGCGAGGTCATGAGGTTGACTGACAGCACCAAGACCCGCCTCCTGGCTCTGATTGGTCGCTTTTAAATCAGGAATGGTGCATTTCTTTGTGTAACATAGTTATAGGCCACATTTGGACGGCAATGATAAGCTCAGGAACGAGGTGGAGGAGATTGATTGTTTCACAGATTATCTGCCTCATAACATTCTGTCACAATATGGTGACAGTTTTAACAAATATGTAAGAAATTGATTTCATTAAAGTTACATACTGCAGCTTTAAACGCTTGGCACCTTGAATATTCCAGCTTTACTGAAACACAGTACTGCACATCCCGAAATTGTGATGACAAATAGACCGTCAGGTCATTGAACAGCTGCTACGTAGTGTCACTATCTACACTACATTTTTAGAGTTGAAGATACCTTGGATCTACAAGGAGTGGAGTTCCTGCAGGTGGAGCGGTGAACGATGGGGTGAAGGGAGGATTTATGAGTGACCAAAATGGACAACACTGAAATAAGGAGTAGGAGGACTAAAGGTCAAAGTGAATATCCGACATCCATGAAACTGGAGCTTGTGTTACTTTAGTGATAAGTCTGTTTTATAGCTAAACTCAAGGCTGAGTGGAAGTGAGCATGATGCAACAAGCTGTTCCAAAGTAAACATGATTCTACTATTTAAAAGCAGCTTAGAAAGCCTGCAGTCAAGGCAAGAACCAAAACGGAAAAGCCTAAACTGGACCAGACACTCACTGATCAATGCAGCTCTAATGGAAAGTGATATTTTTATTGCCAAAGGCTGCAGACAATCCAGTTCAGTAGAATATTTAGACAACATTCATCTACACTATGAAAAACCTTTGTAAGATGTTTTTTTTTTATATATACACAACATAATGTGTTTGGAAGCCTTTACTGGTCAGAGGCCAACAACATCTTATAACTTAGGTTATGACATCTATCTATGATGGATGTTCTAGAGAATAATTCTAGGAATTAGAAGGTCTTAATTATCAGCTTCATTTAACAGTTTGATTAATGCTACCTTAGTCTGGTCTTGTGTCATTCAAAGACTCCACTACGCCATTTAAGGTTTGCTGGCTGAGCCAGATCCAACAGATCTAAATGACATATGTCAGAGATTTGGAGATGCCAGGAATGTTCAAAGTCCTTCTTCAATAGCTGGGTTGTAGTGTTGGTCTGAGTTGGGTTTAAAACAGGGGTGGGCAACTCCAGGCCTCGAGGGCCGGTCTCCTGCAACTTTTAGATGTGTCTCTACTTCAACACACCTGAGTCAAATAATGAAGTCATTAGCAGGACTCTGGAGAACTTGACTGCACTGAGGAGGTGATTCAGTTATTGGATCCAGGTGTGTTGGGCCAAGGAGACATTGAAGAGTTGCAGGACACCGGCCCTCGAGGACCAGGATTGCCCACCCCTGGTTTAAAAGGTCCCAGCTGCTATAAAATCCAATCAGTTGCTTCATCGGCTCTTCAGTCGGATTGGTGCAGCATCTGCCAGAGAAAGACTGGAAAGAGGAAGCATCTCGGGTCCAATCTGACTTAACCTCAGCTCTAATCTGGGATTTCTTCTTCCTCTCTCTGGGTTAATCGTTCCACTTGAAATGACATTTGGTCTGGCTCATCTTTCTGGCTCCACTGAGGTGGAGTTGGAGTTAGAGGAGGTTATGGCACGATTAAACTGACACTTATGAACTTTTTCTGTACTATAAAACGGTGGCAAAGGTGTTTTAAACTGTGGCAAAGAGCTGTGTAGTGGAACAGTTACTGGCATTTTGCTTCAAGAAGGCTCTGTCTTCATGTTGACATATTTCTTTTGTGCGTGCGTTTCGCCGGATACTAACATGTACCATCCAGAAAGATGGCCGTTAGGTTAACTGGTCTCTCTATACTGCCTATAGGTATCATAGGTTTCCATATGACATTATGGAAATGTAGGAACACCTGAAAGCCTTTAGACTTTCTATGCTGATTCTGTAAAGTTATAGTAATGTTACAGTAACCATTATGAACTGTTAATTCCTGAAATGACTCCCTTCCATGACGTGATAGTATATTTCCATCCATCATGCAAATTTTGAGTGAACTTTTGTTGTCGCAAAAAAAGAAAAAAAAAGAAAAGAAGAAAAAGCAAAGTAGTTATGATGTGGAGGAAATCAGCCAGTCAGCACAATTCGTTGATGCTACACAAAGCAGTAATAAACAGAAAATAAAGTCTACAAAGTAGCATGGAGCACACGTCTCACAAAAATGGAAAGTTCTTCCCTCCAAGGTGGAGGTCTGGACTTCTTCAGCGTTTCACGCCTCTGATACGGCCAGATATCAGAGGTATTTCTAATGCAATACTTCAAAATGCGAATAAAAAAATGATTGAAACACGGCTACTGGGGTGACTACTAATAACTGCACACATGCAGACATGACATGGTGGGTGAGTCTTTCAGTCATGGCAGAGCACAAAGGGACAGTGGCTGAGGTAAACACCATTCATGCAAGCATCAGTCGATCGCCAGTCTCCCAAAGTCTTGCCAAAGATTAATCGGTGCACCCACTTAAAGCATGGAAATTACCGGCAGCACTAAAACTAGATCAAAAGCCTTTCAAGGTAGACAGTTGAACAGTTTGTGCCATTTATTACAGTTCCAAACGATAACTAGTAGAGAAACCACAAACACTACGGTGTGTTGGGATCTTGAAGCAGATTGCTTGGAATCGAGAAGCTGTTCAGAGCATCAGAATAAAAAAAGAAAACAAAACAAAAAATGCAAAGACTGCACCAAACAGGTGAAGTGGTATTAAATGGAAGCTACAGATCAATTGACAGGCTTGGCGCAGATTTAACCAGCCAGTTGTAGAAGTAGGCCAGGAGGGATTTTTATACTCCAGTTAACCCAAAGCAGAGCCAGCAGGAGGAACTGAGTTCTGCCCCAATTTACTGAGCGTGTTACAGAGCTGGGTCATCTCAACACTGTCAAAATGATCATGTTTCAACTTCACTGGGCACGGTTACAGGCTGCGGCGCAGAAAGACAATCCACCGTCAGCAACGCTGTGGAGCTGCAGGTAACGTATTTGTTGCAACCCACAGTAATGAAACGATGAAGGAGGGATGTGGACAGCTAAGGAAGATGCTGGCCTAGCAACACTCTGGTACATAAACACCGCAGAAGTCTTCATCACTTCAACACAACGACTAGCCTCTTCTGTGTCCAAGATGTTCTGTGAGTCTCTTCTGTGTTTCATCATCTACGGTTCAAAATCCAAAAGGTCCAGCTTGATAACTTAGTCATTACAAAAACAATGACGTCTCCAACACAAAACTAGTGGCCTGAAGTAAGGGTGGGGAATATGAAATAAAGATTTTATCACAATATCTTCTTATTTATTGTGATAAGAAATGCTATGATTAAAAATACATTTAAAGCTTCTTTCAAGCAACTGTCACTGCAGTCAAAGCCCCTCAAACACAAATACTGCTCTTAAAGAAACAAACCCACTTTAAAACAGGCTTCTTCTGGACACCAGGGAGTAACAGAAAAATTGTGATTCTTATCACTAAGGTGACAACAGTAACACCATATTGTAATATTTTTTCAATTTACTGATGCTCTCATGGAACAAACAGTGGCAAAAACAGTAAAAATAACAATCCTGACAACACAACCAGTTTTATCACAATAAATCTAAATTAGTATCATGATTTATTATCACAGCAGGTAATTTTTCACCATAACACCAAACAATATGAAAAATGCAAGTCCCAGGAAGAAAACCGTTTATTGCTAGCTAAAGTTAGGAAGCTGTAGCAACAGACTAATAAATCCTGAGTTGGATAATTCTATGGAATTATAAATGTAGCTCAGAATGCAGGTTGATATTAATAAACCTTTATTCTGATTGTGAAAATACAAAATGAACATTTTCAATGCTCTTTATTTTTTAACCATTAAAACAACCTTAGAATTAGCTAAGCGGTCAGTGTACCGCTTAGCTAATTGTGTTAGTTGGGGTAACCTGCTAGCATAACCTGTTATGCTAGCAGGTTACCCCAACTAACACAATATGCGACTTGAGAACGAAGCCTTTAATATTTGTAAGACAATAAAAAAATAAATGTTGAAAAAATGGGGAAGGTATGTGGTTTTCACAGAAATATCTCTGAAGTTTGAGCTTATCATTACTGCATATTGTCCTTGTGTCCCTCCAACACGTCCCCTGCATCACTTTGTGAAGGCCGGCTTCAGAAAAGATGGTCTTCCGTGTTATGGCTAATCAATTTCTAATTCATGGTGATGATTGCCTCCTGAAGCAGGAGACACCTGGACAGACAGATGGAAGGCCTGCATGCCCGATGAGGCTGCATTTTAAAAGAGTTCTGGGACCGACCCGGGCCACCAAAAACACCAGCGAGGGGTCACATCTGAGCAACTAACAGGACCCGATAGGACTGGGCATGTTAAAAGTGATTTGTGAGCCAGCTGCTGGACGAACACGCCCGTGTGTGTGTGTGTGTGTGTGTGTGTGCGTAATGCTGCCAGGACGCCACGCCTTACTTGTGTCAGCCAGCCCGGCCTCTGTCAGCCGGCTGCAGCTCGCCGGCGAATCTGCGCCTCCAGGCCGGGAGGGATCCATCCGCAGGCCCCGCGGCGCCCAATACAGCGCCCAACACACACTCAAACACACCCATCTAGTGAACAACAGTGTTCCCAGGCAGCAATCAGGCCTGTGCGTCCGCATCTGCAGCCACAACTGAGACACATTAAATCAGCTGAGGTGAAAGGAAGCCTTTCCTCCGTTCCCCCCTCCCCGTCCTTCCCCTGCATTCACACGCAGCCGCCCCGCGGCATTAATTGGCTTTTATTGCGGCGGATGCTAATTAAGATGATCCTCTATGTCTTCGCAGCACAATGCAGCTCTGCAGCGCTCCAGCTGCAGTTTGTTCCACAGGAAGGAGAAGCAGGAGCAGAGAAAGCCTACAAATCCCGGCCGATGTGCTGGGATATTTAGGTAAAGGGCAACGGAGCTACTTACTGAGCGGATCCAGATCCCAAGGAGATTCCTGGGAGGAAAAGGCGCAGCCAGCCGCGGGGAGACGCAGCAGAAGTCTCCGCGGGGTGTTGGTCGAGGTTCCGCCGGGGATTGGAGCCGGTTTGCTCACCGACTGCCCTTATTCCCAGATAGATCCCAGATTGTGCCGATTCCCCCCTCAGCCTGCTGCCAGCCACACTGGATCTCTGCGATGCTACAAGCTGAACAAAGGCAAGCGAACAGCTTCCGCTTTAGACCACCAAAATAAAGGTGGGACTCTGGTACAGATGAGCAAAAAAAAAAATCTTATAATGACTTTGATTTAGTGCTGCAACATACCGAAACATTTAGAAAAATACCAACCAATTGCATTCAGCGGGGGGAAACTACTTGTTGAATTTCCATGTTCATGATACCTTTGAGACCCACAGCATCATCGGTCCTCTGCTGTTCTCGACACTTTGCTTTGCCAAACCCACGAGTGAATTAGGGCCATTGCAGATATAAAAAAAAGAGTAAATCTCAGCCGAAAGGTCCTAGAAATTTTCTAGAAAAATTATTCTTTTTTTCAAATGAGTTTCAAATGTCAGATATTTTGCACTTTTGGAAATGTTGTTTTTGAAGAGAAACACTCAAAAATGTCCTCTCTTTTTTGGCAGAAATGTACTCCTCTCTTTTCTCCATCTACTATGCACCTAATCCAACTGGACTGTTGTCAAAATTCTTCTCAAAGTGCAAAAGCAAACCAGCAAATAAAATTTATATTTTTCAGTAGGGTAAAACTTTGTGAATTCTGAAGTGTTTGATTAGTCTCTTCCTCTCTCTCTCTCTCTCTCTCTCTCTCTCTCTCTCTCTCTCTCTCTCTCTCTCTCTCTCCCTTTTTTTTCTTTTTTTTTTTGTTGTTGTTGATATTTTATAGTGAAACTGAAGGTGTTTAACTTCCGCAGTTCTGGACTCTCACTTTACACGTTTTTATTTCCATTCCGGATCCCAAAAAAACTGCCTTGTTTCCCGTCCTGCCCAACCCAGAAATTGGTCTCAGCCAATCAGTCCCGATTGGCTCACTTGTTCTATTCTATTCTATTCTATTCTATTCTATTCTATTCTATTCTATTCTATTCTATTCTATTCATAGAGTATAAGATACGAGGTGAAGTCAGCATCTGATCCGTTTTCAAATGTATATTACGTGAAAGCCTTCCCTCTAGTGGCCTGTATTAGTATTACACCTGCTTGTGTTCAAACAGCTGCTGTTGCAGTTACTACTTAGTTGATTAAATTGTTTTTCTCATTTATTCAGAATATGTTAGAGCAGTCTGCAGCAGTTGCAGACCTTGTGGTGAACTAATCACATGCATATTTTTACATTATGTCACAGTTCACACACTTCCCTGTGTTTTGTTGGGATTTTATATGATGGAGGAAAAAAAAAGAATGAGTCAAAAATATTCTTTTATCCGTTTTTCTTTCTCGGGTTTAGTCAGATTGTTTGGAGCAGATATGTTAAAATTATGCCACAGATTTCCAAGTAAATTCAGATAATAACTTTAACTGGGCCAGTCTAACGCATGGATCACACTTGATCTATGAAGTGGCCATCATCATGCAGTCTATCCAAGAGTAAACCCGATATCTGCAACATCTAAACTCATCAACACAAAACTTTTACCAGTAAACCTTCAGCGTCTTTCCACACAGCGTCCATCTCCAGATGAAGCTGTGGACAACTGCAGGACCACCGGCTCCTGTCAACACCAGAGCAGACACCTTCAGCCACTGAGCTCCCTGTTTACCAGTTCGCTTCGGAAGATGAAGGCAATCTGGTCGGTCTGAAAGACAGCCATAATCAAACCCACTCCTCAAAAAACCCACTCTTGGCCCAGAAGTCCTTTGCAGTTACAAGCACATCTCCATCTGAGAGATGGTTGCTATAATGCACTGACTGTTTCACAAAAGACCTTAAGACATTTCTTTTTGACAAAATTTTTGGTTCACTTCTTTATTGGTTTTAATCACTTTTTATCTATTCATTCTTATTTATTGTTGTCTTTTGTAGTCCTTTAAGATCTCAAGACATAAAGGGCATTATAAATAAAATGTATTATTATTATTATTATTATTATTATGGGGGCTCCTTCATCTTCCCATCAGTTTGAACCAGCTTCCTCTTCCCTGTTGAAGGAAAAGGCACTCTTTATGTTTCACATCATCCTCCCTTATTTTATATAGGAGTTGATAGTTGAATACAATCCCACATTTCCCCATATTTTTATACCAAGATCTGGTCTTACATGGCAAGATGAGACGTCATTATTTAAAAATGATGTCTCCTTTTATTTTGTAAAATGAGACGTTGTTTTCCTACCCCTTCAAAACTCTTGGTAAACGAATAATTTTTATGGTCGTAACATGACAGAAGGTCACCATAGTGGAGATTTTTGGAAGTTTACTGTTGAACCAAACTGTAATATATATAGTTTTTAATATTTCCACAGAGGAGGAAAGAAGAGAGATATGATAAAAGCTGCAATTGTTTGCTTGCGTGCGTGTGTGTGCGTAAAACCTCCAGCGTGCAGCAGCGGGACATCCCCTGTTCGCTTACAGCAGATCGCTGATGGAAAAAGGAATTGAGTTTTTCCACCCAGTCGTTTTCTGTTTGACTTATTTTCATCATTAAATATTTTTTTTTTCTGCATCCTGTATTTCTCCTTTTCCACCTCGTCTCAGACGCTGCCTCAACCTGAAGCCTTTCCCCCCACTTTTAACCAATCCTTCAGTTTTTAGTTGTATTGTTAAGACAAAGAAATCAAATGAAAGGACTAAAAAAAAGAATAACTTGACGTCTAAGGTCCGGCCAGGATGCTTTGTGCATTTTAATTCAACAGTAATCACTTTCTTGTTTTACTGACCCCTAGTGGTGAAATGAATTTACATTTACCAGAGGCACTGAAATGTATCAGGAGTTAAACAGTTAAATGGTGAAAAGCAAGCAGCATTGATGGCAGCATCCTGATGTGGAGCTGGTTGAAGCAGAAGATGCTCAGAGCTGATGGCATGATGGACGGAACTGATGGTGTTACTATGGAATATCGTCTTAGCTGTTTGGATATTGAGCTGTTGGCATGTTATGGCAGCAACAGTGTGTCCGGTCAGAGGTTTCTTTAGATTCACTGAGATCCTTCCTGCTAGCAGCATCACCATCTGCAACGATGCTTTGAAGATACCTGGATGATGTAACTTCCACATTAAAAAGAGGCAGAATTATGTAAAGCTGACTTTGTACATCCACTCAGTTCCTTCAGACTAGCAGCAGCAGTTAGCTAACACCACACCAGCTATGACTCAGTCCAGAGCCGGTAAAAATGTTGTTAAAGGGTTAATAGAGGAACGTTGTTGTGATGACTTCCTGAAGACAGAGTGTCAGAGAGAGCAGGAGCTTCTTAAAGAGACAGAGTATTCATTTCAAGGCGTCAAACTGCGAAGACAAATTTCTTTTGAGTCATGTTTGACAAATACAGAAATGTTATGAAAAATGAAGTTGACATAGTTACTTTATTGTGCTGTAAAGTGGCACTATGTGCCTGGAAAACACATGATACTGTGCCTTTAATTCTCCCTTAGGATAAATAAATAGAGAATTTTTGAACTGAACTGAATCATTAGGATTGTAAGCAGACTGAATCTTTGAACTATAAACGGTCAGGAGGGTCAGACTGCTGTCTGGAGGCAAAGCCATGTAGGAGATGAGCAGTACAGGCTGTAATCTGCTTCATGTTGCCCACTCTCTTTATGTCAGTCTTTATTTTTGATATAATTCTGTTGAACTTTCACTTTGTCTTTCTTTGGAAAGAGTTTGTGGAAATCACCACCTCCAGGTACAGATCTGAGAATGCTTTGGCTGCCTCCTCCTACCTGTACTGTCACCCCCCGCCCCCCTCAACCCCCAAAACCACCACTCACATGTCAAAACACTTTGACATCATCAGATCAGATCCCCCTGAGGTGCACACACGTCTTACCTCATTTCCTGCCTCTGCAGCTTCCTGCTGCAGATCAGTGAAAGCTGTGACGAGTGTGGGTGAGGCTGCGGTTTCTCGTCCCCTGACCCTGTTTGGGTGTGCAGAGAGTGTTGTGTCTGCTGTGCTATTATTTCAGCATGCATGGTGCAGTTGGATTCAGACACGTGTTTGTATGTCGATGCATGGCGCTTTAGAATAAAGTTTTACAACTTCTTCCAGGAAGTATGACTGTCTGATTCACGGTGTGCCTTGCTGCTGCTGCTGCTGCAGAGGATCTGCAGAGATGCTGTTGGTTTCAGTGTGATCAGCAGAGGAATCACAGTTTCTTCTGTGTAGGACATCTGGGCCCATGTGGATGGTGATGGTAGACTCATCACCTCTGGAGCAGCTGCATGAAGTTCGGGTAGGAACACAGACACTCAGCCTGAGCTCAGTGGAGTGGCAGTAGAAACTCTCCAAAGATTATTTCAACCAACACAGCTTTCAGTATGAGTGAAATCTTATGCACTCTGTCTGCAATCTGCAGAGTGTTTACATGCGGAGTCTGCTGCAAGTGAAAACACATGCAGGATGAAACTCTCCTCAGGCTCAGCTCTGTAAAAATGCATCACAGTGAAGAAAAGGGGTTTCAGGTGCCAGGATGAGACCTGGAGCGGCTCTGAAAAAAAAAAGCCAGGCTTTTAAGATGTAAATAAATGAGACATTGATAAACAATTTCAAAACCTTTCCTACATATTACCATTTACATATAATGTGGAATTTAAGCGAAAAACAAATTGATCCATTAGGAAACAACACAAAGCTCAAAAGCAGCAGTAGTAACCTGGGACAGGTGTGCACACTGATGCTTTGTTGAAACACCTTTTGGTTCTGGTTCTGGTTCTGGTTCTGCTTGTCTTCAGTTCACAGATTCAGTCACAGAATCTGATGAACCAGAAATAAATTCAGCTAGTAATGCATGTTGCGTTTTTCATAATTTGTTACTGTGTTATGTTTTTTATGGTGTAAAGTCCTTTAACTGCCTTGTCACTTAAATGTGCCATAGAAATCAACTTTAACTTCACCTTTAAAGCAGGATTTTTCTCACAGTTGGCCACAGTGTGAAGAACGGGTGGAATTAGTCTTAACTTTAAAAATATGCCAACTCGTTGCCTCAAAGTTACTTTAGTCTTCATTAAATTAACTGATTGACTATTCTAACTTGTTCAATGTGAATGAATCTTAAGTTAACTTAACTGATGTATGTATATTGTAATTACATATAAACAGCACCCAACATGTATTTTTTTAGTACATGTAACACTCACAGCTTCCTGAACTCTTCTAAACACTCCCAAAAAAAAACCTGTTCCAGTTCCTTCTGTTAATTTACAAATATTTGTACAGGAAATAAAGAAAGGAGCAACATTTAATTAATCTTTTTCCAGTTGAACTCCACACCCTGAGTCAGAACAGGGAGGAGCAGCTCACTGACAGCGTTGGAACGGTGTGGCCGTCTAACTGGGGAGTACATGAAGAGAACTGTTATGGTTTCAGTACCAAGCCAACACCCAGTTAAGGCGTTTAAGTAAAGTAGAGCAAAGCATCATGGGAATTACATCTCTCTGTTCCTAACAGGAAACATTATAGTTTAAGACAGTGGAAATGATGCAAAGTCTGCAGGAAACAATGAAAAATATGATGACTTTTACTCTGCACTAAATTAGGCTGACATCTACAGCCAGTCCTAAGAAGATCTGTACTTTGCTTTAAGTGACAGTGTTCTGATCATTAAAGGGGGCTGGATTAAAATGTCGCTCTTAGTGTGAAACCTTAAAACCTGAAACGTCTGATGAGGAAAACATCAGACCGAGGAAACCTGACAAATCATTCAACTTCACTGAATTTTTTGGACTTTTTTCAGAGTAAAGTCCAAGAAATTCTCAGTATCTGTCAACCCAACAGAACCCGATCAACAACAGTTAGTTCACAGACCACAAAGTTCAGCACCTTCTGGCAGCTCCCAAGTCATCATCCAAAGCAGATAATCTGTTCTGCACAGATAATCTGAAGTGGACCCAGCATTGTGGATCCAACTGGACAGCAGGGCTGATGTTCAGTCATCACAGCCTCCAAACTACAGGCTGACCCGCATCATGATCAATCCAGCCCTTTTATTTCCAACTTCTAGGCACGCTTTCTGTTGCCGGGTCAACAGAAATCACTAAATCTTAACCCAGCCTGGCCTGGGTGTGGGGTACTTTGGACTGTTCTGACTATATGGACTGATTAATTGGTTGAATGATTGATTACTGGTATGATTAGAATAACAACCAGGATAATGGTTTTTCTACTGTGCTCCTCAAATCTACCAACTCCTAAAACTCAAAATACCCAAAACAACTAGTGAAACTTTCTGACTTGCTAAAATACATTGTATTTTCTCTCCTACTGTGTGTTTATTTTCTTACCTTAATTTTTTTGTTTTACTTCTACTTGTTCTCATTTTGCATCACAAGATCTCAAGACAAAAGAAACAATTTGGAAAATTACAAAAACAAGTTGTTTTGTTTTTCTCCTGATTCCATATGGTTGATTATTCATCTTTAGCATTACATCTCCGTGTCGACTTGCGTTATTTTAGAAGTATATGTTCAGAGCGAGCAGTCGGTCATTGTGAGGTGAGAATCCCCTGTGGGATGCCACTGATTTACGGGGGCCAACACAGAGACCTAGAGCCACGCATACAGACTCCAATGGGCCCCTTGTTTCCTAACAGGAAGACTTTTTAATACGAAGGCAGAAGGAAAAGTAAAACGAAGATGCAAACTCCAAACAAAAAGGCTCCAACAGGGGGTCACAGCTGCAACCTTTTAGTTTCAAGATGACCAGTAAAAGCACAACGCCACCTAGTGGCCTTCATGTGTCCTTACCCTCCATGATGAAGCCATTCTCAAAAGAGTTTAGAATAAGATTATTACAAATTAAGATTAAAGTTAATATTAGAGTCCAACATCCTATTGAAAATCCACCAATGAGAGCAGGACTGGGTCACAAGTCCATTTCAACGGCTGACTCAGAAAACAGTGTTGGATGTTTTCTGCATGAATTAGTCAAAGTTTAGTAGCTGTGAATGTAGCAGCCTGTTTTCCTGCTGTTTGCTGTTCAAAGCTCTCCGCCGTTCTGTCGTCAGGATGTGGTTGGTACACTCATGCAGGGGCAACGGGTCACATGTAATTACATGATGTCACATGGCTCTAATTTTAGCTTCCCGCTTTGAGGCTCAGTGGAGCCCAAGTCTGTGAGAATCACAAAAACCTCTCAGTTTCCACATTTTTTTCTGACATTGAAGTCTTTGCGTTTATTTGCAGCCCCGATAGAATTGTGTAAAAAAAAAAATAAATAAAAAATCCATCTTTCAATGTCACATATTTCCATTACAAATATTTAAAAGTTCATAGTTGTACATTTATTTTGTGTAGGGAATGTTTAGAAAAACTGTTTTTATGATAGATTTATTTATACACAAAACAAACAAATATCATCGTAGATTTATCTATATTACAGATTTGTTCTGCAAGTTAATCAGAATATCTCTGTACTTTGAATTTTAATTTATGAGTTACTTGTGTAAATATGATCTCTGACACACACACATTAAGCTCCACACACCAGCTTAATGTGTGTGTGGAGTGTGTGAAGTGTCCCTGTAAGGAGTCCTGTCCTCGTGGGTTCGTGGAAACAGTAATATCTGTAACTGTACAGTTATTGAAAACAGCATAATCAGATAAAAAAAAAAAGCTTCATGTGTGTTGGTGCATAAAGAAAACATGATGATGATTTTCCTGTTGTGCATCTGTACTCCTCAAATCTGCCAATCTTGTACAATCTAATCTTGTATTTTATCTTCCGGTATTTATTTATTTATTTATTTATTTATTTATTTATTTATTTATTTATTTATTTATTTATTTATTTTTAAAGACCTGCAGGTTTTTTCAAAAGATGAAAAAAAAAACCCAACAGAAATGTAAACACTCCCATAAGGTTTGTTAATAGAATAAAAACCAATTCTGATTTTAAGCTTCTTAAAGTAATCTCTCACATAAAATATCTGTATTATATTAAATGAAAGCTTTTCATCATTCCTCATGTCCAACTTCCAGGAGGTCACCCTTTCAGTCATCAGACTGAAATCTTTCTAGATTGTTAAAATTGTACAAAGTTTTTGATGAAAACACAAGATTTGTTTTCTGGGCATTAAGAACCAAATTCAGAGCATTTACAGATTGTTTCTTTGACTGCAGCTCAGTCTGAAGCTCTGGTGCTGCAGAAGGAGCAGGTGTTTAGATGATTGCATCATCTGCATGATAAATAAAGTCATTAATGCGAATGACGACTTTATTTACATCATCTATGAAAAAAAAGAAAAGAAAACAGAAGCCAGAATTCATAGAAATGATTAAAAACAAAATATTGGTGTTTTGCTACCAAGAAAGTCAGATTTTTGACTCAATGTAATTGCAACTAAAGAAAATGAATTCATGGCTTCGTAGATATTGTAATCCAGAGCGCTGATTGGGTGCTGTAGTTTCTCCTTTGATAACTTTGAAGTTTGAACCTGAAGCAGCGGAGCTTAGATCTTCAAGAAGGGTGTAAATAAACCACTTGCTTATGATGTTCTATCAATTTGTTTATCGATATCACAACGTCATCAAGATCTGATTTTTATTCAGCTTAATTCACAAGTCACAAGATGTACATAATGCGATATCACAACTTCATCTAACACTCATATCCATACACACCAACTTCCAGAAACAACTCAAATATGATTTGACCATTTTATTTCTGTTATTACAGGCATCAGACATCAGAAAAAAAAAAAAAATAACCTGTTCAATATAGTCTCACATTTCTCATGTGTAAGTAGTGAGCCAACTCAAAAGTGCCCTCGATGACGTTTCTGTCACAAAAACACAAGCAAAATAAATATAAATTTTATAAATTCACATTAAAAACTGAACAGCCTTTTAAGTCACTTTTTCTGTTCGTTTGTCACGTCTCAATTTCTTCCCGTTCTTCAAAAGAAACACTCAGTCATCACCATTGATTCCTCTGCTATGAAACAATCATTTTTGTAATTTCATCTTGCACGCATTCCTTTCAGTTCTACTGCAGCAATATCGTGCAGAGAGCGGAAAACAGCTAATTCTGCGAGTGATGTCTGTGAAAGTGCTGATGTTGAGACATTTGCTGCACTGCAGACGTCACTCGTGTGTTTTGCCTGGAAACTCTGGGTGTGGGGGTTAAGCCCTGTTTTCACAGAGCTGACTGAAGTTACAGTCAGCGGCGCGGTCGGCAGTCGGCCTGGAAACGGTGGCATGTTTCTGCTGCTGTCATTGTTTCACGGTGGTTTACTATGCTGCAGCAGAATGTGATCAGATACTCGTGGTGTCTGAATGTGGAGCTGGTTTCAGTGCTGCAGCGAATCCAGGAATCTCAGAATCTCAGAATCTCATACGCTCCTGATGTTATCATGGTTTGCTGAGTAAGCACGGGACCTTACAAGCAGGTGGAACAAAACGAAGCAAATCAAAACATCTGGTTTTTTTTTTTTTTTTTTTTTTTTAAATTTCACACAACATGATCAGGGAATTAGTTTGAACCTTTTACACACTTTCATGCCCAGCCAGTCATTTCTTGTTCTCGTCATGGCATGAATGGTGACATTTGGGGTTTCTGATAATCTACTCTAAACATTGTGTATTTTTCCCAGCATGAAAAAATTATATTGCGAGAATAGAAAATATAAAAAAAAAGAACCAATTGCTTATTTATTTAAACAGTGAATGTTACACATAAAGACTCAAATACACACCTAAATATACTGCAGTCGTGTTCTTCTAACTGGACTTTACCAAGGCCTCAAGCCTGCTGGTGAACAGCTTCAGTGAGGTCTTTGACTCCACCAACGCTGCCCGTTGTACCGATTCTGTTCATTACTTTTATGGACAGAATTTCTAGGCGCAGCCGAGGTGTGGAGGGGATCCGTTTTGGTGGTCTTAAGATCACATCTCTGCTTTTTGCAGATGATGTGGTCCTACTGGCTTCATTAAGACGTGATGTACAGATCACTCAGCTGCAGAGCGGTCTGCAGCTGAGTGTGAACCGGCCAGGATGAGGATCCGAGGCCATGGTCTTGAGCCGGGAAAGGTTAGAGTGCCTTCTCCGGGTCGAGGAGTTTGCCCTTCCCCAAGTGCAGGAGTTTAAGTATCTTGGGGTCATGTTCAAAAATGAGGGAAACATGGAGGGGGAGATCGACAGACAGATTGGTGCAGCGTCTGCAGTGAGGCGGGCACTGACCCGGTCTGTGGTGTTGAAGAGAGAGCTGAGTCAAAAGGCGAAGCTCTCGATTTACCGGCCGATCTACGAGGGTAGGATCTACATTCCTACCCTCATCTACGGTCATGAGCTTTGGGTCATGACCGAAAGAAAGAGATCACGGATACAAGCGGTTGAAATGGGTTTTCTCCGTAGGGTGTCTGGGCTCTCCCTTAGAGACAGGGTGAGAAGCTCGGTCATCTGGGAGGGACTCAGAGTAGAGCAGCCGCTGTTCCTTCATGTCGAGAGGAGCCAGTTGAGGTGGCTCGGGCCTCCTGGACGCCTCCCTTGTGAGGTGTTCCGGGAAAATCCCATCAGGAGAAGGACCCAGGGAAGACCCAGGACACACTGGAGGGACTATGTTTCTCAGTTTTCCTGGAAATACCTTGGGATTCCCCAAGAGGAGCTGGAACAAGTGGCTGGGGAGAGGCAAGTCTGGGCCTCTTTACTTTGTATGCTATTCTAAAAATAATGAACACATTTGAAATAATCTGTTTCAACAGGAAGGACAACTCTGGCAGAAATACAAAATAGAAAATCACTTCAAAATGATTGCTGAGAAATAATGACCAACTGACAAACGACAACGATCCCGGTGTAGTAAAAGCTCTAAAAACTGGTCTAAAAAGGGAAACGAAGGTTTCTCATGGACCTGCCTTCAAAAATCAGAGTATTAAACTATTGCGGAACCACATTTAGTAAGCAGTGCTGCTCATGTTGACGAAGACGCCATTCAGGCTCTTGCAGAAGTTGCAGACATTGAATTTTCTGTAATGGCAGCAGAATCAGCACTTTTATCATAGATTAAAATTTCCTATCTCCATTTCTTAGTAAACCGAACACGCCTGAGACATTTCTAAAGAACATGGGATGTGATTTGACTAAACATGAAGGAAGATTAGTCATAGCTTCTGACATTACCCAAAAAAGGAAATTCATTTTCTGTACAACTGTTAACTCTTTGTGTACCACTGAAACAGTCATAGAGAGTCTTATCCCTGAAAGAAAAAGAAAAAAGATGTAATGTTGTCTACCCTGTGAATGGGTCATCCAATATTAATGTGCAAAGTGCTTAATAAAGCAGTTTATTAATTTTTATCTTTATTTAATCCGGATGCTCCTTCACAGACAGCAAGCTGATGATGCAAACTCAAAGTAAACTATGGTAAAATAAACTACAAACATACATTTGAATAAAAGTTTAATCAGAAAAAAGACAAATATGCTCAATTACATTAGTCAACAACCATCTGGCACAATTCTGACCTTGGTGTTTGACCCCTGCTACTGGTGGGATTCATTTGAACTGGTTGGTAATTGTTGCCACGTTATGAAACTAAATGATGGAAATCCAGATGAGGATATGGAGGTTCATCCTAATAAATTAGAAAATCATTTAAGTTTATTTACTGGAAAAACTCATTTGAAAAAGTTCATTTTCAGTAGATTTAATAAAAGTAGAGTGATACTGTGCAAGTGGTTGTTTCTGTTAGCTTACAGTTAAGAAAAACTCAAGATTTAGGTGTTTATCAGAACTAATATAATTTATATAATTTGACATTACACACACACACAAAAAAACATAGATATATGTGGCCACATTGATGTATGTGGGCTACAATTTACAATCAATTTACTTAAATAGAACAACATTTCAATTAAATAAAAACAGCCAATAAAAACATGTAAAATAATAACAAGCCTCTTTCAGACCAGTTCTTAAAAATCACTAAAATTGTAAATGAATGAAGTCCTAAAGAAAATAAAAAACGTGTTTAGCATTATCTGAACGGACTAAAGGAAAGTGGATTTAAACTCATATCATAAGTATAATCATACGAAAGTTTTGAGATGTAAATAGGTAATGTTACATTTCAAGCATCAAGAGATGCAGTTCATCTCTAGGCTTCTGTTTTGTTCTAGCAGGTATCAAAAAAATACCCACTGACATCTACTATTCTTGTTTGATTTTAAGATATTTGTTTAAAAAAAATAGTAAAAAAAAATTTAATAATGTTGAGGCTTGATTTATTTATTGAACCCATTTGTTTAAATACGGAACAGTCCAACATAGAGAGACCCAAACTGTGGCGCTTTTTATGTCCGTAAAAGAAAAGCATGTTCTCACACAAAATGAAACCGAGAAATTTATGTCAAAGTCCGGCACGATTGGGGCAATTTATTAAACTAACTGGCACCAAACTAAATATTTAGATACAGAACTTTGTTGAATTAAATATTTAGTTTACAACTGTGATATTTATAAATTAATAAATAACAATGGTGAAAATGCAACTTAGAAAAGCGAACTCCTGTTTCTCCCCCCCTATGACAGGTTAAATAACCCACATTTTTTGCTGTTTAATTTTTTTCACAAACGGCACCTCAAGCATATTACATTTTTCTAATATAGCTCATCGGTCTAGTAGCGGTGCAGCTGAGGGCTGCCTCACAGCCTCCTCTGGTTGTGGCTCTGCTGGAGGAGCCACAGTTTGAAAATGTTACATAAGGAGGTGATGCAAGTTGATGGAGAATTTTGTACACAGCACAAGCATGTTAAATGTAATTTTATTAGCTAAAATGGAATTATGACCAGAATCACTGCTCCATTTTGAGTCAAATATGTAAAAATGCTAAATCAGAAATTGCATATCTAAAGCATATCCTGACTATCAGCGCACGTTTTTCCACTTGCAGTGCTATTAAAACATTCAGGATACCAAATATCCCAAAACTCTGAGACAGTGTTTCCTCAGGAAGGCAAGAAGAAAGATCTGCAAATAAATTATAAGTTATTTGATCTGGGACATGACTATAAATCAGAAGATTTTATACATTTCACAACCTAAAGCCTGTACTGAATGTAAACATCCCAACCACTGGAACAGTGTTTCCACTAGACACCAGCGGTTATAGTTTAGGTTTCAGTTTAGGTGTGCTCCATCAGCACGGGCAGATGTGTTTTTTTTTTATTTTTTTTATAAAAACCAGAATCATTTCTACCCAAACAAAAACGTGATTGTTTACAGTGAACCAAAACCCCCAAATTCAGCTTCTTAGAAAACAAACAAAAGAAATATCAATACAGAAATGTTGGCCTACTGAAAGTTCCATGTGCCATGCAGTATGCACAGTATGCACTCAGGGCTTAGTCAGCACTTTGCATGAAATACTGCATCAGTAGTGAATCAATGCTGCATCAATGCTGCATCAGTGCTGCGTCAGTGCTGAACGGCTTGCAGGTGATCACCCAGCTGAGGTTTTAAGGAATCTCTGGCGTCACATCTTCCTCTGGACATCAGCCCACCGATGGTCTGTGGGGTTGGGGTCAGATCAGTGAGGGGAATCCAGCTGTGTGACACCCCTGGTGAAGCAGGTACTGTTGTGTTTGGCAGTGTAGGCAGGTGCCACATCCTGCTGCATAATTAAATCAGCATTTCCATAAAGCTCGTCAGGTTTCCTGGTAGGTGCCCCGATAAAACATCAACAGCTTAGCACCTCAAATCATCTCTGACTGTGGAAATTTGACTTTTCAAATGAAATGCAATATTCAGTTCCATCTGAGTAGACGATTTAGAGCCTCTCAGCAACAGTTGAGTTTTTTTTTTTCTCTTGTGTCCAGAAGTGGCTTAGCAGAAAGTGAGGCTAGATGCATTTCCATTACAAACGTGTAACTGATATTCCACTCGTGTCGAAAAAAACCAACAGAATTTTGTAATTGCAGCGTTTCCATTAAATAAGAAGTACAGTAAAACTCAAACATGAAACGGTTTGTTCACTTGATATGCTATTAAAAACATGACATGCCATCACCCTCCTACCACTTCCTGTCGTCTTCTTCGTGTTTTTGCCAGTAGTAGTAAAATATGCGGTTGTTGATCACACGACTTGTGTGATGCAAAAAATTCCATTGCAGTCTTGTGAAATGCACACATTTTGATACAAACGAAAATCCACCTCATCCTAATGCTAAAGCTTAGGACAAACTTGATTTTTTTTCTTTTTCTAAATGAAGTCTCAGAATTCTTTTTTTAGTATCGAAAGTCTTCCTGTGGAGTTGGTTCTTTCCACTATCTCATGTTCGCTTAAGAGCAGGAATTGCAGCAACGTTACCCGATGCAACTGACTTTGCTTCAACACACGAATAACAATTCACCAACTGTGATCATAAACCTAATTGGACTGCACTTATATTAAAATAAGGATTAATTATCAATGTATGTTTATCAATTTGAATTGTGTAAAACTGATTCAGTTCTATGTTTTGGGACATGAATCGATCCTGTTTGTCCTGTGAGTTGCCTAAAGATGGCATCTGTTGAGAATTTGCAAGATAAATGCTGAAGATGTCAATGTTTTTCTTAATTAATATGCTTCTTATATTTCTGTTGTCAAACTCACACCAGATGTTAAAACAAACAAGTAATATATCTGCTGCAATCAAACAAGCTTTTCTGTTCAGTCTGCTATAAAATGCGTCCCAGGCTCAGCTTTCCTGCAGATATTACAGTATTTTTTCTTTTGCCTGTTGTTAAGTAGGACTTTTATTAAAGGAGCTCAGCGAAACAATAGCTCTCTGTCCAATATGTCTTTGAAATGTCAAGTTACGAAAGTTTTATTGTACATTCCACTCAGCATAAAGTATGAAGTATTCATCTCAAACAAGAAGAAAAGACTGGCTTCAACTGTTGGAGCTATCGGCTGCAAAAGCTACTGAGAAAACAAAATATAAAGGTTAAAATTAAAATAAGACGACCCATATTTAGACAGAGGCACACCCACTTGAAGCTATGAAAACATATTAGTACTGAAAACTGCTTTAAGTTTTTTCTTTTTTTCTTTTTTTGCTTAAGGAAAATTCAGAAGCCACAAAATTTCTAAGTATTCAGCCGGTTAAAGTTTCCACATGATCTTGTGACTTGTGTTCATTAGTTTCCACTCAGCAGCCATGTATCAAAAGTTCTGAATTTGCTTCGAAATGTGTGTCACAAACTTTGAGATGTGCTTTAGGAAGTTGCGAACATAAAACCTGAGCAGGGATTCAAAGAAGCAGCAAGAAGCAGCAAATGAGTGCGAGCTGTGCAGAGTGTGCAGGAGACGATCAGAAGTTATGGTGCAAAAGCGCTGAATATAAGTTTCACACTCATCTTGATTTGCATGTTTCCCGCACAAACAGAAGACAGTCTGGTGGAACACTCGTTATTTTTGCACTTTGAGAGATTTTATATTCAACTCTGTATTTCCCCGTCTTTATCTTCTTGTTTCTTCTTGTATATTCAGAGTTTATTTAAACACTGCGTACTTTTCAAAAACCAGATTGTCTACTGACACCAACTACTTCATGAAAATCACAGAAATTTGTTCTTGTCTGCATTCCTGTAGAACCACAGCCACTAAAAGTTGTCTGACTTTACCGGCAAATTGCTGTCGTCATTTCCTGTGCTGCCACACAGTTTCCATGACAGCTGAGAAAGCCTATAAAGGTGAGTTCATCTGGTTTAGATGTATTTTCATGAAGTTTGGTCGTCAGGTTAGCCAGGGAGTGGGCCCACCACGCTTTTCTTGTTCTTGACTTTTAACATTTCTGCGACGTTTTGTGAAACCCTGTAGGATGTTCCTGACTCATAGTATGATGGGATGGAGTGTGTTGGCAGTGCTCAGCATCAGTGTGCCTGTGGGGAGCTGTGAGTATAACCCAGTTTTAACTGATAGAGTGATAGATGGAGAAAACACTTTAATATTTGAATGTTTCTGTACAGGGGGGAGGCACGTTCAGATCTGGAAAGAAACAGCTAAAACAACAACTACAGTGATTCTACTGTAGTTACCAGACTGTATATTATAACAATATTTTCAAAAGGAGAATATATGTAACTTTTATCAACATGATTCTGGTATATAACAGTCTAGTTTTGAGTATGTTGCTAATGTCTAGGTTCATGCAGATCCATTTAAAACATGAAGAAAAACAGTGGGAAAACCAATCAGACATTTATGTCAAAGTAGAGGAGAGAAAAAAATACTTAATAGGAAATACAAGTTATAGAAATGAGATGGATTTCTAATTAGCCATCATCTGCTAAGACAATCAAATGATGTGTTATATTTATCCTAAATCTGGTATGACAAAAAAAAAAAAAAAAAAAAAATCCTTAACTTTTTCAGTAAATATAATGTCCCGAGAGAACAACCCTGTGGAACACCATACTCTTCTTTTGGCTGACTGTATTTCAATACAGCATATAATGTTTATTTCTTTAAAACTTCAGAAAATAAGTAATAAAGAAAGTTTGATGAACTATGGTTCAGACAGGCTATCTGAGGGTAAGCAAAGTTCTGAAGGCAGTTATTAATAATTCTGCTATTATTAATTAAGAAATTATAGTCTAATGTCAAACTGAGTCTAAGTATTAGTATTAAGAACAGCACATTGTGTTCAGATGGTGAGATAAAGATGACACTCACTGGTTTGTCGCTGGTTGATTAATTTAACCTGATTAATATCAGCCAGAATAATTCTGAGATTCAGGTGAAGCAAAAATACTGAAGACTGATTTCTCTGAATGAGAGTTCACTGCAGGGCTGTTCAGTGCTGACACATATGAATGGTTCAGTTATGAGATAAGCTGGAATGTAACCAAGATATGTTTTGAGTTTCATCAGATTTATATCTTGCTCATATGTGACCTCTGCTAATATAACTTGACTAGCTTTTCCCACACAGACGGCTTGAAGGAAACTATCCGTCCGTGTCTCTAAACCTGAGACCTGCTGTGAGGTTTATGAAAGTAATTAGTCACCCAAGACAGTTAATCAAAGGGTTTATTCCCTCTAAAGTTTCATATCAAACTGTTTCAGTATTTCTCTGCTGCAATGTCTTGGAACCAAACTGAACTTTGAAGCAGTTGATGTGTTTTGATCAAATGGTTTCCTTCTCAACTCCAGATGTCTCCAGTGTGTACGTTTTACATACTGGAGCTTAAAAGTTGATAGTTTTCTCTCTTTTTTTTAAATTAAAATCCTTCTATAGTCAATTATTTATTATTATTATTTTTTTGTGCTACTTCTGAATCATTAGGAATGAAAACCACTGTGTCAAACTGTGGTTTCAAATGTGTTTGGAGCTGATTTGGAGGATTTTGTGTTAGTTTGGTAATAAAGCCACGCTGTGCTGAGTACCTGCAGGTGAAGTAAGACTGCAGCTGTTACTTCATTTCGTTTTTACCTTTTCTTTGTGGCAGCTGTGAAGGTGATGCAGCCCTACAGAGTAGTGAGCACCAACGGAACGGCTCAGATCCACTGCATCATCCGACCTGGACAGCGTCTGGAGAATCTCTTCTCCAATCTGGAAGACCTGCAGCTGTCTCTGCTTAGAGGTCTCCACGGCAACCAGAAAATCTGCTCCTCCACCCTCAGCGCCTCAGAGCATCAGAAGGAGATGCAGCAGGAGAAAGATGGAGAAGTAAGGCTGCAGATAGAGGGCGTTGTTATTCAGGTTCTTTCTGTTTGGTGTGAATGTTGAGCTTCATGATCTGATGCTTCTGTCAGTGAGGAGGTGAAGCGTTTTAAAAAGGCTCGATCAGTGTGCTGCCTGATGTTTTATGTTCAACAAACCGAAATGATCCTATTGTCAAATTAACTTGACCCTAAGGCTGCAGTTTGTACTTTTTATACAAAACATGTTTTTTACATATTTGTTCAAATTAATACTAAGTCATGACAGTGTACTTTTCTTCTGCCTTCTCCCAGTACTAACTGCAGAAATACACCACTCAGTCAGAAACAACCAATCAGAACCAGGAGGAGGGTCTTAGCACTGTCAATCACTCTCATGCTCACCCCCTCTCCTTGATTGTTGCTAAGCTACAGCCTGTCGCACAGCCTGCAACTGGCCACTGATGACAGAGGATAAATGGTTTTTCTGAAACGGTAGGGTTTTTCTCCTGCATTAGCACCAAGGATACCTCAGCACTCAGTACACAAGCTTGATTGACAGTGCTAAGCCCCTCCTCCCGGCTCTGATTGGTTGTTTCTGAGTGGCGGATTACTGCCGATCTTCAGATGGCAATAATAGCTCAGGAGATCGATGTTTTCACAGATTATCTGTCTCCTACCATTCTGTCACAACATGATGGCTGTTTAAAAAATATGGAAGAAAAAACATATATATTTTTTAAAGTTACATACAGCTGCTGTCAGTTTGCCCTGAGCAAAATCAGTTGGATAAAAGCAATCATGAAAAAAGTTAACCCAAGATGTTGGTAAAAAATCAGACTTTGGGTCAAATAAACACGTGAAAGTGCAGGAAGGTTTGGTGAATCCTTGTTTAATGTCTGTTTCAGGGACGGTGTGCGGTTCAGATGAAAGATGGCGCTGTGGTGGTGACACTATCCGGACTGAAAGCCACACACACAGATATCTATCGCTGCGCCATCCAGGTCTTCTACCCACCGCCCTACCAGCAGCTCACAGGCAATGGCACACTCCTTCATGTCCTGGGTAGGTCACCTCAAAGTGAGAATCACCTGCTGACTGGAAGGCTTCCCTTCAGCCCTTCACCCTCTTGTTTCACCCACAGAGGACTCGCCCTGCCCTGTCCGGGGACCCCAGAGACAGCAGAGCGAGACGGACGAGGGGGAGGAAGAGGAGAGTAACGAGAAAAAACCAGCAGTCAGCGTCGTTGTGGTAGTTCTTGTGATAGCCATCATCTGTGTCCTCATCGTCATCATCACTTTGCAGGTAGGAGCATGGAGAGTTTTCTCGCCTGTTCAGAACTTGTTCATTTACAGCAGGGTTAGAGACCACAACCGTCCAAAAGCAGCTACAGCTGAGACTGCGTCAGAAAATGTTTGTAACTGTCTTGTTCAACACAAATATGCATTAATATGCATTAATATGCATTAATATGCACTGTGGGAAGCACCTTAGCATGACAGCAGCAGCTGAAATATAATCTTCATTATTTCTGCTCTGACTGACGGTTCAGCCAATAAGCACCAAGAAAACTCAGCAGCCATCTTGGATTGGCTGCTTTGCCAACGCCAGTCAATAATGAGTCTATCACTGTGCCTGGGTATTTCACCTTTCTAAGCTACACTTTTTTTATACATATTTCAGATATGCTCTACAAATAATTCAGAGTTATGTTCCATGCAATTATCCACAAATACTGAACCGCGTTCTTTATTTTATCACTGCACATTGTGTTGTGAAATGTGTTTATTCTGCTTTGCTGGTGACCAAACTTAACTTACCAACTAAACTCCTAAAGCTGAGGCATAAATGCAACCCCAAAAATAAAAAAAAAACTAAATAATATCTGTGCTTTGATCTGCAGACTCTCCAGTGTGAGCGAGGCCGAAGGGAACCTATCAGGATGCCGCCGAACGTCTTGCTTCACAAAGTGGATGCTGTACCATTTTCGTGTGGGACCAAGGCGTAGAAATCTCCCGACTGATAGTGATTATCTCGCTGTCTGTGCTTTTGTACTTCTCCAGTGCAAAACTAATGTTTACGTTCTTGTAAACACACACATTGTGTTAAAGCTGTGGCTTTGATTCAGTTAAGTTTATTTGACTTGAGTTGCTGAAGCACCTGTATTGAGGTGAGAAGGCTAGTACCGCTAGTACTGTGTACAAACTGCTGATGTGAGTAAAACCTCTTTGTTTAAGCTGCTTAGTTGCATTGTTCAGCATCATTATTGCTTTCACCTTTTTTTATTGTGTTTAGTTTTTACTGTATATTTTACATGGTGTTACATATTGAATAGAGTTCTGTGTCACGTATCAAGATGTTCTGAAGCCTCATTTTCTAATGGGGGGGATTGCTTTACACTGAGATAAAAAGAATCAGGTTCGCAATGTTGTTACAAATGTTATCTTTCCTGTGGCCTTTGTAAAACTGTGTATAAATGAATTTACTGAATGTTGTTAATTTTTTCATTGGCAAAGCTGCATTTGTATAGTTTTGCTGAATAACACTGTCAGTCATTAGCAAAAACGAATCATTTTCAAACAACGTTTCCCAACAATCAAACAATCAAGCTCAAAACTAGTACAATGTGTGTAAAAAGTAATAGAGCCCTTATTAAACCTAGAATGAACTGTTCTTGTGTTTATTTTCTTTAGCCACACTTGAACTTGATAACTTATACAACGACAAACTCAAATATGGTTATTTGTGTTTGTGATAAGCTAAAATAGGCTAAGAGCAACACATCATTTATACCATTGAGATGAAGTAAATTTGAAATACTGTCTTATTAGTTTCTGTTAATGAAATATGTTTTTAGATGTGCCAATGTAAATGGCAAGTTAAGAAATAGTGTAAGCCCAGAAACTTAAAGGTGACCTTTAGCATATCTGCAGCAGATGGTGAGCAGCTTTGACATCTGGCTAAACATATGAAGGTGATGGAGTTTAGAGAGTTACTCATTAAAACAATAACAACATTCATGTGGGGTATTTAGTCTATCATAAGAGTAAAAATGGTTGTTCATTTTTCAAAGTCATATTTTTACCATGTTATTTATTTATTTACAAATGTCACAGTTTCAAATCAAGTCAAACAATGAAATATTTAGTTTACAAGCTGAATATGTAATTTATTAACTACACGTTAAGTTAGCAAGTTAAATATGTAATTAATTAACTACAAACTGCATATTCAAGGCTAAATATTTATCTTAGAAACTAAATTAGTTTCTAAATATCTCCAACCTTAATATTTAGTTAGCAAGATAAATAGTTTACTGACTAAATATTTATAGTGTATCGACTAAACATTTAGCTCCAAACTAAATACTAGTGATCAAGCTAAATATTTAGTTTGAAGCCAAATATTTAGCTAGAAAGCTAAGCTAAAATATTAAGCTAAATATTAAGTTCAGAAAGTAAACATTTAGCCCCAACGTAAACATTTACTGAGCACACTAAATATTTAGTGCAAATGTCAGAATAGTAGAAGAAGAAAGTAGCAAATTGAGGAAAATAGGTCAGTTTGTCCTCCAGCAGCAGACAGACAAACTCAGGAGAACAAAAAACCTCAGGCCTTAGCATGAGGCAGTATACTTTTTGTCCAGCAGATGTCAGTAGACCACATAAAACTACACAAAGAAGCCAGCTGAAGTTAAACAGAGAAGGTATGAAGAGACCAAGGGGGAGGTTCTGGAATGGCCTAGTCTAAGTCTAGATCTCAATCTGATAGAGAATGAGTGACTGTATTTAAAAAGGTTAGGTCACAGCTGACAGAGCTGGAAGAGTTCAGCAGGAAGAATGAAGGAAACCTGCAGCCTGACTGAGACCGGCGTTCTGGGCAAATACTAAATACCGACTGGAAGGAGTGAATATTTATTTTATCACATTTTTTATTACACAATATTTTGTAGAAATTAGTTTTTACTGTGGAATTATTTATTTTTGCATTTTTTTTTTTGTCAAATGATGTTGATCATAACTCAAGAAGTTTCAAAAGGTAGCAAAGGTAGCAGAGCTGAAGCTCTGTGTGAACTCAGATTATAGATCAAAGTCTAAGTTTTAAAAATTCATGAGTATCTTCATGTTTTCTCTATTTATGCATAATGACTTTCACTGAACCTTACTGCAGTCCTGAAGTCTAAGAAATGGTTTTAGGCCTTTTTCTGGACTGACTGCTGTGAACAAGGCATGGTGTCTTGCTCTTAGGCTATTTTAGCTTATCAGACAGAGTTTCAGTTAATTGTCTTTGTGATTCTATAGGTTTGGTAGTAATCAAGTTCAGGGGTGACTAAAGAAAATAAACACAAAAACAAAACCAGTTAATTCCAGACAAGACTCTATTACTTATTAAACAAATTATAATTGTTTTGTGCTTGACTGCTGTGAAACATTGTTTAAAGATCAAACTGTATGCCAGACCTTATTCATGGGAGTGTTACTGGGAAAAGCTCCCATGTGATGGAGGATTGGAGGAAACCCACACATGACGGTCTTCGCTACGTTTATGTGGCACTAAGAAAGAGAACCAGGCATGAAAATAGTAGCCTCTCCCCCCCCCCCCCCATTTTATTTTTATGTGAAAGGTTACTTAGAGCAAGAAACTAGCGTTGGAGTTTATTGTTCCTAGCAATGTTTGGGTTTCGCCATCAGAGGGCGCTCAGCGCCGTATGCAACAGCGGGTGACGCTCTGGCAGGCTGAAGAAGTCCGCCATTGCTGAGAAAAACGGCTTACAGCAGATATTAGGAGCAACTACTATAAACTCTGTACTGTCTGTTCACAGGTAAGCTGAGTCATAAATAATACATTTATAGTTTATAACGCTAGTAGCCTGTGATAGGTACCGAATGGCAGAACAAAGGTGCTTAAATAGAACTGAACTGCCGAGTTAGCACCAGGCTAAAGTAACGATGCTAATGGCTCGCGATGTGTTTGTTGGTGGGGCCGCAAAATATTTTCTAAATATATGTATTGTTTGAGTTCAGTTAATGAAAGTATGTTGGAGTAGATGTACAGTGACGTCAGTAGAGAGTATGTGTGTTTACTGTTGTGCCGCTCGTTGATTATTGCAACAGCGGTTGACGCTCTGGCAGGCTGAAGAAGTCCGCCATTGCTGAGAAAACGGCTTACAACAGATATTAGGAGCCGCTACTATAAAGGCTGTGTTTTCTGTTCACGGTTTGAACTAAATAAATATGCTACACAAGAAGTGACCCGGCCCATCATTTTCTGCGGTGTAACATTTACAACATAAACATCTGTACTGTCGGTGCTTCATGTGGAGCCATGCAACTGCTGCTTAAAGCAAAACAGAGAGTTGTATGGAGAGCATAATTTCTGCCATCACTGCTGTGTGCCAACAGGCAACTGCAGGTCAGTGGAAATCATTGCTGCCTTTGGATGGCAGCAGAGGCTCAGCAGAGCCACGTGGTAACTGAACACAGACATGGTAGGAAATTAAAGCAGTGGGCTGCCTGTTGCATAGGCTTACATGAGTACATTCGTTCCAGTAGCAAACTTTGGACATGATGCACTGAAGTGTAACAAGAGGGAACAGCTTACAGTCAGACTGACGTAAGGCTCTTCTGTCTGACTGGATCATAAGTTCATTGCTTCTTGATTCTCCACATCGGATAACTCTGTTTGAGCTTCTGCCTTGCGTTTCTCCTATAGCTCTGGGATGATGACTTGAGGAACAAAAGGGTGCATGACAATATAATATACCAGGGGTCCCCAAACTACGGCCCGCGGGCCGGATCCGGCCCGCCTCCTCATTTGGTCCAGCCCCCTGAACAATACCGGATCCGGCCCGCCTCCTCATTTGGTCCGGCCCCCTGAACAATACCACAGAGCATTCAGTGTTTTTTTCATATATGTGTGGATTTTTCTTCAACCACCAGGGGGGCTCTTGAACAGATATGAAACTTAGTTTCCCTCAATGGAATATATACTAGTCCATTTTCCATTTGCATTCTGGGTAAAAATCTATCTACAAACGCGAATATGTCGTTGGCAGTAATCCAATCCCCCCTGTAATATACCATTTGTCAAGTTAGCTGACCATTAAAAAAAAAAAAATAAAGATATCTTTGGAAATGATATAAATGAGAGCCATGTTTTTAGCCAGGAGAACTGTGATAGCATCCGTTGTTGGTTTCTGCCGTTTGGAGCCTCTCCATTTAGTGTAGCACTTACGACGACTTCATTTTGCTTTGATCAGTTCTGGCTTTACGTTTGTTTTACTGAGCAGCATGGCATCAACATAAATGATCGAGCTAATTTGATCCAACCTCACATGTTGCCAGATTGGCTCTTCAAACAGTTTGACATCAGTTGTAATCTCGTGGGCTGGATTTGAGACTTTTTAGGGAACAGGGCACAGAAAGTGAAAGTGAACGACTTTTTGTCCGAGCAGGTCTGCTCCTCCGTCGGCTCTCCACAAAGGTATGTGTTTTGTTACGTTTCCTTTTTCTCCTCTTCGCAATTGTGTGCCGTAACAGCGGGGAAGATCAGAGTCATTTTGAGGTATGGAGATGACTCGGAATAAAAAAGAAACGGGCCAGGGCTCTGTGGCGTTGTGATGAATCATATTTGCAGATGAATATCTCAAAACTAATTACATGCTCACTGATTTTAGAAAACACAGGAAAAATACTATTTTTAAAGGGCCAGACTGTGGAAGTTGATGACGCATACAAACATCTGGACACAGTTAAAGACAGTAAACTGACCTTATAGACTGTGAGGCTGTCTATAAGAAAGTGAACCAGTGCTTGTTTCTCTTCCAGAAAGTCTCTTCCTTCCAAGTTGACAAAACCTTCCTGACTCTATTTGATCGAGCCTCTATTGAATCAGTTTTATCTTTCTGCTTGGTGTCCTGGTTTGGTTTGTTATCTCTACAAGAACCACCTGAACCAAATAGTAAAGTGGTTCAGTAAGATGACGGGTGAGATGCAGCTAGGCCCAGAATCCTTGCTTCTTAGGCAGGTCAGAGGTCATCTGCATCCAAGAGAAGTATCTCATCCTCTGCTTAACGACTTTAGGCTCTTTCCATCTGGATGCAGATATATGAGACCCAGATGTAAAACTAAATCGGTTTTGTTCCTGTTACCATAAGTTTGCCAAAATAACATTTAGCATAGCTTTTATATTGTTTTTACCTCTATCTTTTTATTTCCTCCCTAACAGTATAAATAAAGTTGATTTTATTGATTGATATAATAAACCCTGGCTTTACTTTACATGTGACAAGGTGACTTGTCTTGATTTATAAACAAGAAAGTTGATTTCTTTTCTATTTGTGGGAAATTCCATTGCAACAGCAGCAAAATGAGAAGCAGTCGAAGCAAGTCGATTAGACGCAAAGATACGAATATAAAATACATAAGAACATACTCTACAGTAAGAGCCACATTTTAACTTAAATACTGAGCAGCTATTAAAAGTAACAGGCTCCGATCCAAAGTAATGTGCAAGTGGGGCTGTATAAATAAATCAATTTGGCGATATATATCGATATTTTCCGCCCTCGGAAAGTATCGATTTTTCATCTGCGAGTATCGATCTGTTAAACCGTAGGGGTCCGTAGCCTTATAGCTCTTTTTAACGTCTAGTTTGTTACGGCGTAGCAGCAAGACTCTGCATCCCTCAGTCTCACTTTCAACTTGGGCTTAAAGTGCACATTATAAACTACACACCAGTTTTTAAATTGTGTTAATAGGCCAAGTATAACCGGAGTTATGCTAAAATGAGTAAACCATATTTTTCCGAATGTCAGAGAAATGTCAAAAGCGCCACCATTCCCTGACTTTTCCGATTATGTGAGAGGGAATGAGCTTCCAAATGTACAAAACTGAACGAAACATTAGATTCCTGTGTTTTTGGAAATGTAAAATCTTCAATAAATAACGATGGGCTGTATTTTGTTGCTGAGAAACGAAGTAAAGTTGCGCAAGTAACCGTGAAAGAGAAGGGGAACGGAAAAGCGGAAAGGAGAAGCGGCGCGAAGGGAGCAGCTGCAAAAGCAGTGAGATTATTAATGCAAATTTTCGACTGGTAGCATTCACTTCGTAATTAGTTTTTAGCTTTGCGGTTTCTGTTCTGCATATAAAGAATTGCCTGAAGAATGAACAAGGGTTGATAACATCCGAAGCGGGCGCGCAGCAGCAGCGGCGCTGTGTTTTGGGCAGGAAGACAAAGAGGAATCCAGTCGGAATCCGCGGCGCAGTGAGGATTTCCATGATAACAATGGGTGATCGATCATTCTTATTAGCAACAGACAAAGCGTATCAGAGACTGAGAGTACTATGAGATCCTGGCAGTCTGAGAGGCAGCTATTCAGAGATCCAAGCAGGGGAATAGCGGCGCTGCTTAGCTGCAGGGAGTCGATCTCTACGGGGTGAGGCGGAGCCTTTAGCAGTTAGAAGAAAGCAGCTAACAGCCACGGCTAACTCCGGGAGCCAAGGTAGAAAAGCCTTTTTCCCCATAGTCCAAAAGACTGCATTTGTGGCTGCATTTTTACTCCAAAATGCAGCCACAATGTCCAAAAGAAAAAACATAAGTGCTATTTGCATATTGAGAGTCTACAGAGGCTGATAATCTCCCCACTATGCTCCTGGATTACCGTTTAAACTTTTGAGTTTTATGTCAAATCCACATGAATTAAATGACAGAAACTAATTCTCTCACTGCATCTTTGATTCATTTTGTCCAGCTGCAGACTGTTAGACTGTCCAATCAGAGTCAGGTATTGTGTAGTTGGTGCTTTTAATCAGTTTTCAGTTAACTAAATTCAAGTATATGGAACACAAAATGTCACTAAAATCACTCTGTCCTTCTGAAATCTTTCAGAAAATCGTAAAAATGCACTGAATTATAGCGAATTGTATCGCTCAACAAATACGATACATATCGTATCATGACCAGAATATCGTATATCGTTTCGTATCATGAAATTATTGTATTGCTACACCCCTATGTGCAAGTTAGTTTTTATTTTTTTTAAACTACAAAATGTGTGTGTGTGTATTTGTGCATTAGAACACAAACTACAGTAAGTGAGGATGAAAACTGTGTGAACAGATACCAGCAGAAATGCTATTTAAATGAGTAAAAATGAACAAATACCAGCCGGAATATGAACACTTACTGAGTTTATTGGGAGCAGTGATGGTTACTTAACTGTGAGTCCACTGTATTGGGACAAACAGTTTTGGTCTGTTAGATCAGAGATGATTAAGGCTATAAAGGAAAATATGTCACTCAATGCGGACCAACTATTTTGTAGAACAAAGAGATGTGGCTATTTATTAATGAAACTCACACTGAAACTGATTTCCTGTGTATCTTAAAATGATTGGGTTTATTGTAAAGTTGTGAGAAAATCTTTCACTAGCAGGTGTTGCAGTAACGTGTGTACACTTCGCTGCATACTCGTGTGTGAGAGAAGAAGAAGAGAGAGAAAGAAAGACAAAGATTTATGTGTATGTGTGATACACACATTCACATTTGGCAAGACATTTCCATGTCTTTTTATATTTGCAAACTTTATTGGCTGGAACAGTTCCAACAACTGAATGACATCATCAAAACCCTTTGCCCACAGATGAAACAGCCTTGTGGAGGTCTGCGGTTCTCCTCCTTACATCTTGGCTGATTTCTTTTGTTGTTCCTCTCATGTCACACAAGGAGGCAGTGCCTTAAAATACACCCACGTGTTAGTAACTTTCCCGAATCCTTAAAAGCATGTCAGTCGAAGTGTAAGTAAAAATGTATGTAAATTTGACAACAAATCATAATGAAAAATTAAAACAGAGCTTTCTAAACCCTTCATTAAGCTGATCATTAGCTATAACTGAAGTCATTTTTATAATAAAAGCTGGCCTAACACATTGAATGTTTTCTCTGATTTAAAGTTGTGTCTTTTAACACAATATTAAAAATGGCATACTCCCTTTAATAGTCCATCTATCTATAATCAAAAGGTCTATTACGCACAACAACAGTTACGTAGACAACTTAAGTTTTTGGTTTTCAAGATAAAAACCACAGCAGTGGTCCGGTTTGCAGGAAACTGTATGAAACAATTGAGTCGATCGTCACGTCTGACCTTCAGCTCTGCAGGCTAAAACCAAACCAAACTGGTTTGGTTTTAGGTTTTAGTGCTGTAAACACAAAATGGTGAATTTAGATGAAAGGCAAATGTTTGGTCTAGAACCATATTTGGTGTGCAGAAAATGTGATCTGATTATTAGCTGCTAAAAAAAATGACCTCATTCTCTGTCTGAGCTTGTGGTGCATTTGTGGTCTTTTTATGGTAACTGTGCACTTGTTTTCTCAGCAGGCTGTCTTTACAGAAATAAATGTTTATTTCTAAGAAAACGGTTTCAACCTCCTCACAGCTGAGCTGACAGCTGAGGAGAGGAGCCACCAGAATTATTAGATTGAACCAAAACTTTTAGCAATTTGTAATTGTATGTTTTTCACAGGTCATTTGACTGCATTGCATGGTCAGAAAGGACTTGGAAAAGATACGCTGTGCCCAGCAGTCTGCAGAAACAGACAGCCCAGAAAACAGGTACTGTGGGTGCGTGTGATAAAATGTTGGAGAGCCATCACTGTCCTAAACGTCTGTCAGGCCTTGAGTGCTTTCATAATCATCTACAAAAAGAAAACAGTGTTGTGAAATGATCTCACCACCTTACAGATTATCTCGTATATGCCTTAGTTTAACATCCATGGAGCTGCATAATTTATAGAAATATTCTCCAATGCACAAATATTATTTATTCTCCTGAAAGTCTCCACATCGTCACGTTACAATCACAAATTTTTTATTATTTTTTACTGGAAATTTATGTGGCTAACCATAAAGTACAGTAATGTGCAATAGGATAAGAATGTGTTTACAAGGCCAGGAATGTTACTGCTAGTGATTATGATTCCATATAAGAGAAGGTTTGCCTAGAACAGGGCGGATGTGCTTTTTTCATCAATTAAACAAGGAACTTGTGTCATGTAACCAGAGAGCAACACGGCACAGAGAATACATCTACAGACACAAAGCTATTAAATACAATGAAGAGAGAGCCATTTCATTTAAACTGTTATAAAGGTTATTAAAAATCACTACATACACTAAAACCACAGACTCCAAAGCTTTATTCACACAGTGATTCAGATTTGATATCAAACCCACAGTCATCTGTTATGAAAATAAGCGGGCATTTAATAAGATCAAATCTAACATAAATTAATGATTAAAGTTCTCAAGTTGCTCACATTTCATGTATCAGTTCAAACTTTGCACATCTAAATGACCCCAAACTCTATTAAAGTAACAAAAATCTGTTTCTTTTCTTACATTTTGATACATTTTTAGATGAGTTAGTGGCACCAAGGGACGGCTCGTAGTACAGTTTACACACAAAGCTGTTAGCTGTCCGTCTGTTTGTGGGAGATTTTGTAGAATTCAGGCTTTTTGTTTGCAGAATGTTTCTCTAAGAATGTCATGATGGCAAAAGTTATGAAACGTTGGTACAGAGGGTAGATATGACCATGCTGCTGTTTTTAACAAACCAAAAAGAGCTCATTTCTGAAAAACAATGGAGACATCAGATAAAGCTGTAAAGCTGCTAGAATGGCATTTATGTTACTGATGATGGTTCCTGTGGTTTCTCACACACACACACACACACACACACACACACACACACACACACACACACACACACACACGCACACGCATGAACAAGAAAAACAGGATGTGGAATAACACTCTTAGTCTACCAGAATATATGTGTGTGTGTGATGCAGAGCTATGAATTTAAGCATGTTGTGAAGGACTGTGGTGAACAGTCTGTGAATCATGCAGTGGTGGGGGGACTGGCAGAAATGTGAACGAGTTGCATTCAATCTCCCTCAGTAAATAAAAGCTTCATGACACATCCAGTAGCCTGTTTAATGGCATACAAATAGGAGACTGGAATATGGATTATATATATTTTTTGTTTGTTTATTCTTGCCATATCTCTGTATTAATTATTGCTCGAAAGGTCTTACCATACCAGCTTATTCCTCTGTATTTAGTTTAGTTTCTTAGTCTTGCATTTTGTTCTTCATTCATTTCCATTTAGTTTTCTTTGATTAGCATTATCCTCTCTTGGTTTATTGTCATGTCCTCTTTAGTTTCTTTCATTGTTTATTGATGCTCACCACCAGTAATCTTCACTCATCATGCTATTTGCTTGCTGCACCACCTAATCATCATGTGTTTCACATCATGTGTTGATTCGCCACTCATGATTTTTTGATTTTTCACTGTTCACCGTTGGATTCTCGGTTTCTGAGTTTTGCAACGTGCGTGTCGGGGTTTTTTTTTTTTTTTGTCCCATATGGTGCGGAGCGGTCGTTCTTAAAACAACGGAAAAAATCCCGGCATTCTGATGATTGAAATTCAAAACTGCGGTGGTACCGTTTCATACCGGATCATTTACAGCACCGATGTTAACTGTATAAAATATTCCGTTGCCCTTCTGTAAGTGGGCAGCATCCAGATGGACAATAAAACACTTTTTAATATAAGTTGCTGCTTTGACTTGATCACAGCACTGCCAAAACACATGTACAAAAATCCTCAGTAAAACATAAAATATTTGAAAATGAGACACCAGACAAGTGAATCACAGTAACGTCGTCAGCCGGTGTAACGCTGAACTGATGCGGTGAAGCTACCAGTAGCAAGAGAACAGAGCTGCTCCAAGAAGCTACAAACACTGAAGAGAAGGAGAGTTGCCATCGATACAGTTGCAGCCAAACATGTTTTAATGTTACACAATACAGTTTTAACAAGTTGCTCAAAGTCTAAACTTGTATTGCTGTGCATTTAAGGTGTAAAGTTTACCTTTAAGCAAACGCCCCTCAAAGGAATCTCAGCGCCCCCCTTTTGTAAAAATTTCCGCCAGCGCCCACTGCTGTCCTCTAAACGCCCCCTGGGTGCCGGTACTGCCCACGTTGAGAACCACTATTCTAACAGAAGTATTTTAAAGTCTATTCTGTCAGTGTAAGGACCTTTGAACTGGGTGATGTGCTCTGTCTTCCTGGTTTTAGTGAGAACAACAGCAGCAGCATTTTGGATCAGCTTTTTTTTTTCTTAGGCAGACCTATGTAGACACTGTTTCAGTAATCAGTGTGACTAAAGATAAATGCATTGTTGAGTTTCTCTAGGTCTTGCTGATTAATCCTCTAATCCTGGAAATGTTCTTCAGGTGATAGAAGGTCGACTTTATAACGGTCTTTATGTGACTCTTCAGGTTCAGGTCCGAGTTCATCATTACACCCAGATCTCAGGCCTGATCATCAGTTTCTAGCTGTAATTACTGACCTAATCGTTCCTCTTTAGTTCTAGAAACAATAATTCCAGGTTTCTCTCAGTGAGCTGGAGAAAGTTATGTCGTATTCGCACATCAATTGTTCTATACATCTCAACATTAAGAGCATTCATACTCACCTTGTGATACTGTAATGTAGAGATGTGTATCAAAAGTGATGTAAAGCACTTTGAACCGCCTTGTTGCTGAATACAACTAGACTTGACTTGGTCTCAGCAGTGCAAAGAACTGACCAAGGAGTTTCTGCCCTTATGCCTTTTGGCAAACTCTAGTCCAGCCTTGATCTGAGTTTTCTTCAGACCAAGAGAGACAAAAAGTGACTTTCTTATTGTCTCTCTCCCATAAAGCTTTGACTGGTGAAGCTTTGACGGTTGTCTGCAGAGTCACTCCATTGTAGCTGCTGAAGCTTGAAACTCCTTTAGTGTAGTCATGGCAAGCTGGTGTCTTCTCTCTCTGGTCTCCTTCATGGTCTCTCAGGGGACATTCTGATCTAGGCACCAGATTACTTCAATGCTGATGATGGCCTAACTGAACTCCAGGGGAGGTTCACTGTAGGCTGCATTCACACCAGTCCTGTTTAGTCTAGAAAGCCCGGTTTGTTTGTAGGTGTGAATGTATCATCTAACTCTGATGAGGACAAAAAAGGCTAAATGCGTTGTGCCTGAAACCATTGGTCTGGGTTCAGTTGAAGTAAAGTTTGGTGCGGTTAGAAAGCATATGTGAACACCAACTGGACCGGAGAACGCTCGGTGTCGTCTTTAGAGGTTTTTGTATCGCTTCCTCCAGTGGTTCTTGGTGCATTGCTTCTCAAGCATTTTAATGAGTTCACATATTACTCTTGTGCTGCACTCAACAAGTACATTGTATTACAAGAATTTTCTCATTCTATTTTTGGCCGTGGTTGATTTTACTGTATAGTCTCTGGTTACTCAGGTTTATGACGACCACTCGGTTAGTGTCAGGGCAGCTTGGTTAGTCACCACGCAAGGTTGTGTGGTGCAGAGGACATTTTGTGATAAAAAATACAAAGCAATATAGTAAAGTCAAACATATGGCACTCAATGTGCACAGGGCAAATAAGGATAGTTTGAGTTTCAAATTTTACTCAGAAAGTTCCGCTTGAAAGCTGGTTGTGGATTAGTGTTCTACCTTTACAGCAACCTATGATGTTTTCTGTTTTATTAATCCTAAGAATTGAACTTAAAGTGCATCCTTAATTTGAGTTTTTTTCCCAGGTTAGCCATGGAACCAACAGGGCAGCTCACTTTGAAGCCGTTCACTAATACAACAAATTGTTCTTATCCGTTTTATTTGGACAAGCTGCTTTTTAATGGAAGATAAAGAGAAAGACAAAGGCATTAATTTTCTTGTGTGAGGTTACATAAAGTGGCCGTGAGATTTGGAAAACTGCAGGAGGTGCAATCATAAATCTGTGGTAGTCCAATTTGCAGCACAAGATCACTTCCCTTTGTAGCATATCTGTGTAACCAGTATACTATATTTCTAGATAATTAAAAATAGATCATGACCAACAAAGTCAATGGGCTAGTTCTTAGAAGTCTAGATACGGCTCAGGAAGGAGTAGACAGACTAGAAGTTGCAGATGTGAGTGCCTTGTATTCACAGTGATTAATTATTTACATTACAATAAGAAGGGAAAAAAAAACATTTAAATGGCCATATTAAAATAAAAGGAAATAATACAAAGAAAAATTAAATTAACAAAAAAACAAATCAGTTCCACAGTTCCAGTAACAAGCCACACCATTCAGTTCATAAAACCCCCCTGAACTGAGGCGGTTCAACAGGGTCAGGTGAGTTTAGAGCGCCTGTTACAGTTCATATGCTGACAAAAGTCAGATCAGAGTGGAAACAATTTTGTTCATGGGCTGCAGGAAGCCTCCCACCAGCCTGGTGGGGAAACCAAATCTCAACACCATAGGTGAAATCCTTTAGGCTCTTGGACCTGATTCTTCAGCTCGCCATCGAACCTGGCCTGTACAATAAAGCAGGACCAGTCTCAAATATATATATATAATCAAACATTCCAGTGTGCACACAAAAAATATGATCGGCACTCATTGCACTATGAATAATCCTAATCAATGCATTTCCAAGTACAAATTTTCTAGATAAATCTTATTCATAAAAAGTCAATAAATATGTTCCATACAAACAACAAACAATGCAAAAATCATCAAGATAAGCAAATACTTTTATTTAAGGCATCTCATTATTCTCCAATTTGTTTGTTCAGAGTCGCAATAGAGCATCCGAATTGATATCAACTAACGCCAAGTCTTCATAAAATGACTCACCAATTCCGCAGTTCATAAGGCATGCAAGCGGTTTTGTGTTTCTTTATCCCTCAGCTCACGATCGGAGACTCCTAAAGTTAGTACAATTTTATCAGCATCATACAAGATTAAAGAAAAACAGAATGTTGCGCTTAACCGACCAGCAGCTCTGCTCTCCCAAACTTGTTCTAATCCTCCATGCTTTTTGCTCCAGCTAATATACCCAACAAATGAGCTGACGGTGGTGCATGTGACTCAGACGCTCAACAATGATTGGCTGCTTAGTAAATCTCGCAAGAATTGCAGTTATATAATCAAACTACCGCGAGATTTTGGAGGGCAATAGTAGCGAACCAGAAAATGGAACTCAACATTTCACTTGGGTTACACCTTCATTCCCAAAATGTCTGTAGGCACCACTGGTGTGAACCATAAACTTCCTTAATTAATAAGATAAAAGTCACATTTTTTGCACTTAAACTGTTTTGGCCTAATTTTCATGCCTACTCTATCGCTGTCGGCCAGAGATGGTACGGCTGCCCAGGTTTCTCCCTCACATCCCTGCCAACACACTTCTTATGTACACTTCCCTAATCTTATTAAATTAAACATGCATATTGTGTTGCCTCATGAGTCCAGAAGAGATACTTCGCTTTTCATGTAATATTACAGTCTAGGATACTCATAATCATGAAAGTGTTCTATGCTCTGAGAGGGAGGAGGTCGGTGTTGGCTTGACTGCTTTTTGTTCACATTGCTGTTTACATTATTAAAAAAAGGAAAACATGTATCAAACCTACCTACCCCACCAGGGACAAGGGTGTAAGAAAATGAATGGGTATATTTTCTTGGGCTTTTCCAATATATATATATTAAAAAAAGTCAAATTATTTTTGATCACGACTGATTTTGTAACAACAATCAACAGAGTAAAACGGCCAGAAACTGACACCTTGTACCTCCTGTTGAATTTTAGTCCATTCTTTTTTTATATACTTTATTTTTATTCGTTTTTAAACAACACATACATTCAGAACATGAGGGCTAGGGCAATTAGCAGATAGTCATACTGGTGACCATTACAATGCAGACATTTCATTGTATGAAGTTACACAAAATAAATACAGAAGAAAGCTCCCAGGTGTCTGTCCGAGTGATATAGAATCACAAACATCAACTGTTACCCACTTTTGGTTATAAAATAACCCCATTTTTCCCAAAGTCTCTCTCCTTTCTCCTTCTGGAGACGTATTGTAAATGTCAACATTTCCATATTGTATATCAAGTTTATGATATTCACAAGAAGCTTCAGAGTAGGGGTTCTAGGTTGGAGCCAACATTTAGTAATCACCTTCTTGCTTGCAATCAGAAATATCTTCAACAAGTATGTGTCCTTATTATCGAGTCCTTCAGGGAGTAAGTATTCCAAGGTACATAGCAGGAAATGAAAGGGCTAAAGTTATACCCAGAATTTCATAGATCACTCGATTAACATCCTTCCAGAAGGTTTTCAATTGTGGACAGTCCCAAAAGATATGAAAACAGTCTGCAGAGACCACACCACACTCCCTCCAGCAAGAGAACTGAGAATCACCCAGCTTCGATTTCTGCTTTGGTGTAATAAAAAATCTGATTAGATTCTTCCAGCCGAAATCGCGCCATGTTAAAGATTTTGTGGTGGACAGAATATTCCTCCAAATCCGCAGCCAGACCTCAGGTAAAATTAGTTTTAGTCCATTCTTGATGTTTTCTGGGGACAGATTTAAGGAGCTTTTTACAGCCGCCTTGTTGTCACAAACTTTGTACCTTATTGTGGACTCAGAGAAAAACTTCACCAGCCACTGAACAGGTTTCAACTCGGCTCTGTAGAGAATCCCTGAGGAGGAGGAGGAGAGGTTCCTTGCTGTTGTTGGGGAACTTTGGATAGGTCATCTTTGCTGACAGAGAAAGACAATTACTTCAAGCTCGTTTATTTGTCTTTTTTATCGACCTGTCTGCTAGTTAGGTAGATTTCACCTCAGTCTATGTGACGACACTGACCTGAAGTTCGCTGACTGTTTAGGGCCACAGCAACAATAACCTGAAAATGGGGCTTTCTGAACATTTAAAGCAAAGTTTGCAAGATTCACACGCTATCACTGCAAAACCTCCTCACTATCTCAGCGATCTAAAGTTCTTACTGGGGATGAAAACAACATGACGAGACAGGAAAAGGAGTCACCCACACAAACCAAAGACACCACCGTGCATCGTAGTGCGAGCAAACTCTTTACAGTCTACCACTAACAAACCATCACTGAATGATCACAGCGGAGTGTCTGTAGAGGTTTAATATATTTATTCTTTGCTACGGAGGAAGAAGATAGCACTGCTAAGATGTCACGCCTGAACTTGAACATTTTTATCTTCAATTTATTTTTTCTGACCCCAGCATTTGTCTTCAGTTATGGTAAGAAATTTACCTAATAGTTGAGGTTTGTTCACATCTTTTAAACATCTGCCTTAGATAGAAAACCTTTCAGATGAATTTCAGTAATATACAGAGCTTTATGAACTGACTCATAACTAGGATTAATTGAATATATGTGATTGAATTGAAATTACATTTTTTGATAAAGTGCCTCAAGACAACATTTGTTGTGAATAGACGCTATATAAATATACTGAATTGAATTGAAGTTGCTGAAATGTCAATGTGATCTGACGTTCCACTGGGACTTCAGGAAACTTTTTTTTTTAAACTTCTTGTTTCTTTAGAAAAAAACAAAATGCATGACGTCTTTTAATTTCAGATTGTTACTGCTGTATTAACATATTTATTCTAATATATTTGTAGATGTTGACTGACTGTAGTTCCCAGGACAAACCCGTTTCTTTTTCAACCCTCAGATTTTAAGGTGATCCAGCCGGAGGTTCAGCTTGTGAACCCAGACCAAACGGCTTCAATCAGCTGTGAACATGACTCTCGTGGATCTAAACTTATGGATGTTCGACTGTACAGAATCTCACAGTGAGTGTTATGGTGATTGCTGCTGGAACCACGCGTTGAATCAGATCATTTTTCATTTTTTATTAGACCTGAAGAGGCTGAAAATGGCTGCCGTTTATTTGTCACAGAGGGAAGAAGTCAGTCCTTAAATATGTTAGTTTCTATTTTTCAACACAACTTCAGTTGTGTTGAAAAATGAATCCACTGCCCAGACAGAGCGTTTTGTGAACCAGCCTGTTTGTGCCTCCTGTTCCACTGTGGGTTCAAACCACAGCTGCATATCATCATCATTTTCTTACCAACCGTCTCATGAGTAATTTAATCTAGATTTCCTGCTAGTATATCTCCACTAGTTACTGTTTTTTTATGTTCTTTTACACACGTTTTTCCAGCTGTTCTTCACTTTTTAATCTATTTTACTCAGGGCAGTCTTAAAAACAGAGTTGGATTAGTTTCCTTGTTGAAGGATTGTAAAAGTGTAGAGTCTGTTACTCAGATGGCAACCCACACACACACTCATGGGAAAACTGCCATAAGCATAGATGGACATAAACAGACTTTAATGAGATTCAACTGTACATCTAAAATGTACATATTGAGCGAAACTGCATTGCAAATTAGTAAAGCCAAGCGCAAAATGAATGATTGTGATTCTATTCCTGTGAATTTGTGATGAACAAACTGTCAAAACAAAAAGTTATTTTTCCCCAAGGAATGCAGCCCTGTTTGTGTTTTATATGGTTGCAGTTGTGAAGTATTGGCAAAATGTTACTGCAAATTTGTCAAAGACAGTTTTAGCTTCATATTGTCAGAATGCTGCTGGTGTATCTGAAGAGAGTGTCCCTTCTGGTCCCCATTCAGCTAAAGGCTGACATAATGTCACAATTAATGTGTTGCAACTAAACCAGAGTTTTAATTGTATTAATTGACCAAATGAAGCTCCATTCAGTAGACTGTAAAATTGATTCCATGTAGCGAGAATGCTGCAGACAGCAGAGTTTAGATATTGTTTTAATAAACTGCTTCTTACTTTAATTATCCTATCCAGTGGACGAGGCTCCGTGTCTCTCTCCACTCCTGTCAGACATTCTGCACATCTGAACCCCAACACATTATATTCACATGTCTAAACTGTTGTTGTTTTTGGCAGCCATTTTAGTTTCAGTCTTTTTTGCAAGAGTTTTTGCTTCTGAGGACGTGGAGAGGAACTGGAGGGACGTTTTCAAAAGGGCGCAGATGTTGAAACAATGTGGTGTGTCTGACTGTCCGCTCTTAAAACAGAGGTTAATTTTAATGTTAATATCAAAATTACTGTGTTTTTATACACAGTTATTCTGTTAAATAACTTTTAGCATATCAATTGAATTGAACTGTTGAACTTGTCAAATTTAACAGTGGGGGGATTTTTAGGTCTCGCCATGAAAGTTGTGGTGGCTTTAATGTTTCCTGTGTTTCCGTTATGTTTTACTGCAAATTCTGTATTTTACTAGACGGTTCACACGTTCTACACGTAAGACTAACGCACATGAGCTAATGAAGTGAGGATAAAGTACAACCAAGCAAACTTTAGTCAGAGTTTAGAGTCCACATGTGCCAGGAGATGCCATCCCAATGTTATTGCTTGTGTCTACATCCTCATGGCAGGATGATATGAGTCAACGCTCCCTGCCTGATCTTTGTCACCTCATTAGTTTTCTGCTTCCTGCTTTGGATAGTTGTTTCATTAACACACGTTCTGTTTCTACTGACTTTCATTCCTCCTCTCACATGTGTGCATCTTTCATGCTTTCTCATAGTCTCTAATCAAAATATAATTTCTAAAACGGATGCATTATCTGTAACAGCTGATCTTCTTTGATTTTTATTTTTTGTGGGAATTTATTCATTAGTTCCTCTTAAATATGTGAAGACTTAACATATTTCCACTCCTTAAAACGTGTTGTATTTCCTCATTTTGTCTTCATGGGTTGCATGAAAAACGTTTGCATTCAAATTAAAGTGCAGATGAATACTTTGCTCCAAATTTGTCAGATCTCTCAGTATTTGATTTATGCTTTGACTTTTAGGAATGGGAAAGAAGAGATGCTGTGTCAGAAGGGAGCTCCCTGTAAGGATGTCAACCTGATTCTGAGTTCTACCAAGTCTGTTTTCACTTTACAAAACATTGGACCAGAAGCAATAAGAGCTGCCTATCAGTGTGAGATAACAGTGGAGTATAACGGTGTGGATTACACCAGGAGAGGAACAAAGACCACACTGGTATATGGTATGTAACCCAAAGCAAAATAAATACAGAACGTGTTCCTTTGAAAATACTTTATTACTTAACAATCCCAACATAATACTTTAGCAATGGCTCATGGAAAAATAATTTATTATCCACCTTTGCTTAAGGAAAATCATTTAATTGTTTAGATTTATGATTGTAGCACAATCATTAACATTCTTTGAAATAAATGAAAGTAATTATTTAGATTTCTGCCCTGAAGTGTCATCTCAGCAAACAGAGCAATGAAGGATGAAACTTCTTCTTTGTTGTAAGGAGTCAGTTTTCATACTGTTTTGGTATAAATCAGTTTCATTCTATCAAAATGAACCAGCGGGTCGTACCTGGCTCTGTGTTTCTTTACCAATCCTTTTTAACCTTCAGATTTTAAGGTGATCCAGCCGGAGGTTCAGCTTGTGAAACCAGACCAAACGGCTTCAATCAGCTGTGAACTTGACTCATATGGATCTAAGCTTCAGGATGTTCGACTGTTCAGAAGTTCAGAGTGAGTGTTCTCCTAATGGCTGCTGGAATCACGCATTGAGTCAGATTATTTTTAATTTGTTTTAGACCTGAAATCAGTGCTGTTTATTTGTCACAGCACTGACAAACAGTGCTGTGACAAATTGTGTTGAAAAATGAATCCACTCACCAGAGAGAGTTGTGAACTTAACATTATACTCTCTAAAAATGTTTTTGGCTGTAGTTCATCTTATAGACCTATTTACATTAATCTCACTTCACTCAATGTGGTTTAGTGATAACTTGTTTTTTGTGTTCAATTAACTTAAAATTTACAAATCTAACAAACCTAAATTATCTCAATTAACTTAAATAATCTTTTACTTTGACTTTACTTGAAACAACTGAGTTCAATGCCAGTTTTGTTTCCTACGTCTGACCAACTCAATAAGATTTACAGCTTATCTCTTTAAGTGTGTTTAACATTACAAATTTGTCAACACAAACTTTTAAGTTGTTCCAAATTGAAAAACTACAATATCCAAAGCTAAATTATCACTCGCATTGTACTTAAAATACAACTTGAATTTAAATAATTTTAAATGCATGTTTTAACATGTTACTTTAGTTTTTCAAAGTTCCTGTACACTGAAAAAGAGAAAATAGTTTATCCAACTTTATTAAGTTGCTTTAACTTAATAAATAAGACAGGAAATACACAAGCATAAGATCATCAGGCTGGAAGGGAACCTGCCACTGCCACGTCGAGGACTAAGGCCTCCTTATACCCTTGTTCCTCCACCCAACAGCATCCTGGTTGATACAGGATCTGTCCCTGGTGAAGCTTGCATCACGACATCAGACAGGTTACGAATGCGGCATTGAACTTAATTGTTTCAAATTCACTTTTGAGAATATTCTTTCAAATGTGTATTTTTAGAGTACAGTTATTAGAGTGCACTCTCAAAAGTTCAATGCAGTGTTGATTTTTTTATCGACCTGTCTGCTAGTTAGGTAGATTTCACCTCAGTCTATGTGACGACACTGACCTGAAGTTCGCTGACTGTTTAGTGCCACAAGCAACAATAACCTGAAAATGGGGCTTTCTGAACATTTAAAGCAAAGTTTGCAAGATTCACACGCTATCACTGCAAAACCTCCTCACTATCTCAGCGATCTAAAGTTCTTACTGGGGATGAAAACAACATGATGAGACAGGAAAAGGAGTCACCCACACAAACCAAAGACACCACCGTGCATCGTGGTGCGAGCAAACTCTTTACAGTCTACCACTAACAACCCATCACTGAATGATCACAGCGGAGTCTAAATATGTGAAGACTTAACATATTTACACTCCTAAAAATGTGTGTTGTATTTCCTCATTTTTTCTTCATGGGTTGCATGAAAAACTTTTGCATTCAAATTAAAGTGCAAATAAATATTTTGCTCCGAATTTGTCAGATAAGTTCATTCAGTATCTGATTTATACTTTAACTTTTAGGAATGAAAAAGAAGAGATGCTGTGTCATAAGGGAGCTTCCTGTAAGGATGTCAACCTGACTCTGAGTTCTACCAAGTTTGTTTTCACGTTAAAAAACATTGGACCAGAAGCAATAAGAGCTGCCTATCAGTGTGAGATAACAGTGGAGTATGACGGTGTGAATTACACCAGGAGAGGAACAAACACCACACTGGTATATGGTATGTAACCCAAAGCAAAATAAATACAGAACGTGTTCCTTTGAAACAGAGCAATGCAGTATGAAACTTCTTCTTTGTTGTAAGGAGTCAGTCTTCATACTGTTTTGGCATAAATCAGTTTCATTCTATCAAAATGAACCAGCGGGTGGTACCTGGCTCTGCGTTTCCTTACCGATCCTTTTTAACCCTCAGCTTCTAAGGTGATCCAGCCGGAGGTTCAGCTTGTGAACCCAGACCAAACGGCTTCTATCAGCTGTGAACCGAAGGCAGAGGGATCCACCATTCAGAAAGCACGACTGTATAGGATTTCAGAGTGAGTGTCCTGGCGATGGCTTCTACATTTATTTATCAATAAAGACCAGCAGTCATTTGCTATATTAATAGACATTTATCTGTGCATGTAGTTGACTAAATATTTCATTTATGTTTCAACTTTTAGAGATAACTCAGAACAGATGGTCTGCCAGAAGAGCAGAGCAGATTCCTGCTCGCCTGTCTCCACACATCAGCGGAATCCCAACAAAATTGTTTTCACTTTTCAAGACGTTGGACCAGAAGAAATGAAATTTACCTATCAGTGTGAAATAATAGTTAAAGAAAATGATGTGGTTTACATTGAAAGAGGAAAACTAAAAAAACTACAGAAAAGTAAGTATTTACAAATGCAGAAATATTCATGTTGCACACGTGACGAAAAAAAAATCTAAATCAAATAATCTCTCACAAGCTAATGGAGCAAAACCTGATAAAACACTGAAGTTTCTCATGTGGCAAAATAGACTGAGTTCCTTATAAATACAGTCATATTCAATAAATCAGAATATATGTGCGCATGAGACCCAATTGGTCAGATTAAAAGTACCTTCTGAAAGTAACTATTAAGAAGGCATTAAACGAGCCCACATGAGAAGAATGAGGAGGAAGTCATTCTTCTCACAATATGATTCCTTCTCACAGAAAGGAGCTGCACAATTTGAAATGATTGGTTCTTGAACTAAAATGTAGTAACTAAAATAATGTGTTGTTACTAGTAATGGGACCACATAGTAGATCTGTGTCTGTACAGTTAGAATATTCCAAGATGAATTCATTTCTAAGGTCTACTTTCACGTTTGTGTTGTTTGTAATCAGGTGAAATGGACTGTTCTCCTTTTGATAAGTCTGAGCTGGGATGGATTCTGATTGGCCTGCTGGCCCTGATGTTCCTGTACAGCTGTATAATCACCTGCCTCTACATCAAACGGACAGCCACCATCTGGGTAACCGATTTACTGCTTTTACTCATTTTAAAGTTTACAGAAACTTTTTCATGAAGGAAGAATTTATAGCAAACATTCCAGCATGGAGACTATCAATAATATTTATAATTTAGGGGAAAAAATCTATTAATACATTTAATTTATTTCCAAAAAATACACATAAAAATCAAATTCTTAACCTTATGAGGAAAGTGTTGCATTAAATAGCTCCACTGCTTTGTTTTCAAACTAGTTATGTCTCCACATTCAGCCTCTATCTCTAGATGCGCTTGGTGTGATGCTGATGCATTTTCATTTTCAGCGCTGCTGTGGGAGGAATTTCAAACGCAGAGCCCCTTCAGAACAGAAGGGTTGGGTTGCGTGTTGTAACAGCTCCCACTGTTGGCTGTCAGAGAGGAGGAAATTATTTATTTCACACTTTTCACCTTCCACCTTTCACACCATGAAAAAAAATTGAAACAATAGAAAATGTAGCTGAAAACCAAGCAGAGGTGATTTGAAACAGATAAAAACAACACGTCACGCTCCACTTTGAGCTTCTCGTAGAGTCACGCTGTACCAACATGACGCATGTTGGAACACCGTTATCTTTGCTGTCACTTCTCAGCAGACTTGTGATTTCACTGTAAAAACGTCTAAATATGAAATTATTCCTCTGAAACAAAATGCATAGAGTTTGAAAAAAAAAAAAAACAGGAAATAGAAATAGGGCAAGACTGGAAGAAATGAATCGGTGAATAAATCTCTAAACCACACCTGGTGCTAGAAATAAAGACAAAGGAAGTTTGTGGTTAGACAGACTCTGGTGTTTATCAAGGTTTCTAACTGGGTCCAGTTACACTGAAAGGTCTGAGTGACTGAAAATACATCAGGCTGATGCTTGCTAACGTCTGCAAGAAAAACTTGATTGGGTTTATGTATTCATGAAATTCAATAATCTATTTCAGAAGCTACCACTGAGCTGTTTCTAAGGAAAAGAACATAAAGAAGATTTGTGTTATTAAAAGAGATGGCTCATGTTTTATACAGTCAAGTTCACCGTTGCTACAATTTAGATTTGAAATAATTTAAATTTAACCAAACAGGTGAATGTTCAGTTCCACACTACCAGCTGCATGATGTGAAAATAGGCTCAGATCAAGGATGTAGAAAAGCTGAATCATCAGCTGGTTGTTTGAGGGCCACACATCAACTCAGCTAAGAAATGTGAACTCTGACCCAGCAGAGGATATGTGGGTCGAACAACAGCTGGAATCAACACAAACTGCTCTGTCCATTTAGACTTAAACTAATCTAAAGAATAATAAACTAAAAAAGAAAAAAATGATAAACTATTATTTAAAAAGAGACATTTCTATGATGAGGGTTGATGCCTTGAATATTTAGCTCATTAAATGTTTTGCTTTATCATAACTTCTGGTTTCTCTCTAGAGTTGAAATAAACAGAAGCTAATATTTAACCCTGTTATTGATAAGCTTGGTCTTAACTGTTTGCAACTACAGTGATCCTCCATTTTTATTCATTGTATTAATATTTTTGACTCTTGAATAATGGTTTATTCATCTTTTCTTTCCCTCCTTTAAATGATGCAATAAGCAGAAATTGTTCTTGAGAAATGAGAAAAGAAACTAATTTCAAATCTGACTAATTCAGTCTCAACACAGACTGAATTAAACTCCCTAAATAAATCTCGTTTTTGTTCCAGAGAAGCACCAAAGCTTGTGAGAACTCCACCTATGTGGTAATGAAGCCTCCAACCCACAAGGGGCAGCATGAAGACATTTACCAAAAGATGTCGTCTTAGGCTGAGTGATTGAAGAGTAAACACCTCACATGAACAGGCATTGATAAACCCTCAGTACAGCTTTAATAACGGTGTTCTACCGAACGGAACCAGCAGGAGCAGCCACAGACTGCCTGAAGAGATTGTTCACATTCACACCAGAAGAAGCTACCTGGTCACGATGACCATCATGACAAACTGTTTAGTAATAAATGTCAGGTATATACATTTGAGAGAAGCTTTCAGAGAGTTTTATGTTTGGATGGAAAATCTGACTTGAAGCTGTTCAAGTCAGAACAGCTTGACTATGAGCCAGTTTTTATTATTTTTTTCCTTTGTTGCTGGGTTAAGAAATTGCAGATTCAGTTTACCCACACACATTACGACCTTTAATATCACTGGTACTAAAGCTATTTTATGTCTTAGTTTTTTTTTTTACTCATTTGTGTTGGTCTCTAAATTCCCTTCGAGTCAGTTTGATGGAGCTTCAGCTGCTCCTTTAAATATCAGGCTTCAGGTTTTACAGAGTTCAAATGATTTTAAAGTTTTTCATTAAACTCTGAACGAATTTAATGGATGTAAATATTAAACACAAATCAAAAAGGAATTATGAAAATAAATCCCCAAAATCTTTCGCCATGCTTGCCTACCTCTAGTGGACAGAGAAAAAACTGCATGCATCAAGATTTATTAGATTGCTTTGTCTTGATTTTATTTTTAAATCACTTTTATTGAAACGGATATTATTTGTAAGTGTTTTATGTTTTTATTGTTAAGTTATATGCTTGTGATCTATCTTTGTCTTTCTCAATAAAAAAAATACGTAAATAATTCCCAGCAGTATACTGAGGTTTTCCTAATTTGAGTCCCACGTTTTGATGTAATGAACATAATAGTCACAGATGATACTCCAAAAAAACAAAATCCTCCGGGTTTTTCTTCTTCTTCACCCTTGTTTCTTTTTCCCCCATATTTAAATGGTTTGGCACGAAGCCACACAAAGGCCCAATTATTGTCAGATGTGTGGAATGAAAAAGGCCCTGGTTTAGAGAGGAAGAACGTTTTCTCATTGGGCCAGGTTTGCTCGGAGAGATTTTTACTCCATAGTAAATAAAATAATTTGGAAACAGGAAGGAGAACAGCAGGAATCGTTTTCTGCCAAACCAACACTGGACAGAAGATGGCAACATTTTGAAAAACCGAAGGGATGAGGTCAATATTTTTCACAAAGCATTTGGTTTAAAATAGAGCGATGGAGTTTTAGTAGGAGTAAAACGCAAGAAACAAAACAAGAAATAAGTACAAATAAAACATTAGTAACTCCTCCACATCACAGGGAATACAACAAAATTAAATCATGAAGTGTTACAATGTCTGCAAAAAACAAATGGATATTTGAAAAAAACACAATGTGCAGAGATTACTGTGCAGAATGTGCTTTAGTGAACATAGCATGTAAAGAGCTCAGCTTTTTTATGCCAACATGTTTGAAATATGCAACACTGGAAGAAATAATATCCTCCAAAGTCACTTCTGCATATGTCCATTTCCTACTTGGGTTACAGACAGACCAGGCTACTGTTGTGTGTGTGTGCGTGGTTCATTACCGAAGAACTGCACTCGCAGTCAATCCACAAAGTTCAGATCAGAATATTTAATGTAAAAGGGAGATTTTGACTTTCATAGAAAAATAAACTTGTGGAAGTATTATTATCCAAATGGATAAAATAAAACATTTCTTGTTATCTCTCGTGTTTATTTTCATCTATTAGAGAGTAATAAACAACTCCAATAACACAGATTGGTCCCCTGCCTTCCCATCTTTTCAATAAGAGTCACAGGCCTGCCATTCCCTTAGTCTGTGACGTCTTTCAGTTGAGAAATGGTTTGTTTTCCTTCAACAAACATCTCTCGTTTTAGAAGGATCAGAGGTTTTATGCTATGTTGAGGATGGGCCATCTTGTCACATTTCATTTTTAAGGCCTTTCCTGTTTACCCACATATTTATGTACTCAGATCCACACGATGGAGCCCTGCCCTGAATAAAATCCATGCTGTTCTGGGAGAGTGCAGTCAAATGAGATAGTGATGATTTAGAGCAGGGGTCCTCAGATCCAGGTCTGGGACAAATAATCAGGTCATTATCACCACTCTGGAGAACGTGACTGCACTGAGGAGGTGATTTAGCCATGTGACTGAGGTGCGTTGAACCAGGAACCCAGCTAAAAGTTGCAGGACACGGGGCCACCTCCACCTTGCTGACATGCGAGATGAAGTGGAGCTCTGCCATTACTGATCTGCAACTTAAACCAAGAAAACAATTTGTACACCTGAAACGGTTTCTCATTTCTTCATGCTTCAACATTTACCTTACTAAGAATCAAAAGGTGTTGGTTGCCAATCTAAAATTTTAACAACTTGCCACGATTTGTGATGATGGATTTTAGTTTTGTCAACATGTGAAGGCGACTGCAGACGTAGCTGCCAAGAACACGGCAGCATTCGGCCCCTCTAACAAATGACAGGCTGGCGAACGGCTGTTGGAGCTTTTGTGTAGACGCAGTCATGTCCTGTTTAGAAGAAAAACCGTTGAGGATGTCGGCTGAAGAACCAGTTACATTCCTATGTGGCACCAGTTCAAACAAAGAAGGAATGATAATGTATGTGGAAGATCCAGCTAAGGGTGTGACAGACGTCTGTCAAGAGGCATCAAGGCCACAAAGAAGTCCCAGACAAAAGTACAGGACTGATGCAGACCGCAGCTGACTGTCAAACACGGGATCTGACGCTTCTGAGGTGCAAAGTCATGATAGAGGGGTGTGAGCTCTGGAGTATTTTTACTGTGTCAAGGGTTTGAATAATTTTGGGCTTACTTGTTTCTTCCCATCTCTGCTGGACATGTGTAGCAAATTAAAGTGCCTCTGTGTGTGTGTGTGTGTGTGTGTGTGTGTGTGTGTGCGTGTGCGTGTGCATAGTTCATTACCAAAGAACTACAGCACTCACAGTAAATCCACAAAGTTCAGACCATAATATTTAATGTAAAAGGGAGATTTTAACTTTCATAGAAAAATAAACTTGTGAAAGTATTATTATCCAAATGGATAAAATAAAACATTTCTTGTTATCTCTCTTGTTTATTTTCATCTATTAAAGAGAGAGTAATAACTCCAAGAATACAGATTGGTCCCCTGCCTTCCCATCTTTTCAATAAGAGTCACAGGCCTGCCATTCCCTTAGTCTGTGACGTCTTTCAGTTGAGAAATGGTTTGTTTTTCTCCAAATCCGCAGCCAGACCTCAGGTAAAATTAGTTTTAGTCCATTCTTGATGTTTTCTGGGGACAGATTTAAGGAGCTTTTTACAGCCGCCTGGTTGTCACAAACTTTGTACCTTATTGTGGACTCAGAGAAAAACTTCACCAGCCACTGAACAGGTTTCAACTCGCCTCTGTAGAGAATCCCTGAGGAGGAGGAGGAGGACAGGTTCCTGGCTGTTGCTGGGGAACTTTGGATAGGTAATCTTTGCTGACAGAGAAAGACAATTACTTCAAGCTCGTTTATTTGTCTTTTTTATCGACCTGTCTGCTAGTTGGGTAGATTTCACCTCAGTCTATGTGACGACACTGACCTGAAGTTCGCTGACTGTTTAGGGCCACAGCAACAATAACCTGAAAATGGGGCTTTCTGAACATTTAAAGCAAAGTTTGCAAGATTCACACGCTATCACTGCAAATCCTCCTCACTATCTCAGCGATCTAAAGTTCTTACTGGGAATGAAAACATGTCGAGACAGGAAAAGGGAGTCACCCACACAAACCAAAGACACCACCGTGCATCGTAGTGCGAGCAAACTCTTTACAGTCTACCACTAACAACCCATCACTGAATGATCACAGCGGAGTGTCTGTAGAGGTTTAATATATTTATTCTTTGCTACAGAGGAAGAAGATAGCACTGCGAAGATGTCACACCTGAACTTGAACATTTTTATCTTCAATTTATTTTTTCTGACCCCAGCATTTGTCTTCAGTTATGGTAAGAAATTTACCTAATAGTTGAGGTTTTTTCACATCTTTTAAACATCTGCCTTAGATAGAAAACCTTTCAGATGAATTTCAGTAATATACAGAGCTTTATGAACTGACTCATAACTAGGATTAATTGAATATATGTGATTGAATTGAAATTACATTTTTTGATAAAGTGCCTCAAGACAACATTTGTTGTGAATAGACGCTATATAAATATACTGAATTGAATTGAAGTTGCTGAAATGTCAATGTGACCTGATGTTCCACTGGGACTTCAGGAAACTTTTTTTTTTAAACTTCTTGTTTCTTTAGAAAAAAACTAAATGCATGACGTCTTTTAATTTCAGATTTTTACTGCTGTATTAACATATTTATTCTAATATATTTGTAGATGTTAACTGACTGTAGTTCCCAGGACAAACCCGTTTCTTTTTCAACCCTCAGATTTTAAGGTGATCCAGCCGGAGGTTCAGCTTGTGAACCCAGACCAAACGGCTTCAATCAGCTGTGAACATGACTCTCGTGGATCTAAACTTATGGATGTTCGACTGTACAGAATCTCACAGTGAGTGTTATAGTGATTGCTGCTGGAACCACGCGTTGAATCAGATTATTTTTCATTTTTTATTAGACCTGAAGAGGCTGAAAATGGCTGCCGTTTATTTGTCACAGAGGGAAGAAGTCAGTCCTTAAATATGTTAGTTTATAGTTTATATTTAGAAACAATGTGGTGTGTTTGACTGTCCGCTCTTAAAACAGAGGTTAATTTTAATGTTAATATCAAAATTACTGTGTTTTTGTACACAGTTACTGTGTTAAATAACTTTAGCATATCAATTGAATTGAACTGTTGAACTTGTCAAATTTAACAGTGGGGGGGTTTTTAGGTCTCACCATGAAAGTTGTGGTGGCTTTAATGTTTCCTGTGTTTCCGTTATGTTTTACTGCCAATTAGGGCTGAAACGATTCCTCGAATGATTCGAGTACCTCGATTACTAAAATTCCTCGAGGAAAATTTACCTGCCTCAAAGCTTCGTTAATTTATGTTTTTTTAGTTAGCGCACCGTGTTCCGGCCGGGACTTCATTTGCGTTGCGCGGAGCTCTCACTTCCGCCTCTGAGTTGTTGACAAAAGCTAAGTCTCAGCGGCATAAAGTCCAATCTTCAAGATTGGCCCGTGGGGATTTTATTGATTGATGATAATGCCCGACTTTTTAGCGTTTTTGGGGAACCAATAAGCATCCTTAAAATGACTGGGGGAATGCCTGGAGTACGGCAGCATTTCTCCTCCGGGGCTGCTGGTTGAAATCGAACGGCGGGAAGAGCGCTGAGGTGAGCGGATAGCCTGAACAGGGCGGGCGGCTGAGTAGCTGATGCTTACCGTGTAAATGTAGCTTTACCGACGAACCGCACAATACATTTCATATCCCGGTCTGAAGAAACGGGTGGCGGAGCGCATCGTACATGGCTGGTAGATGAGTTTCTGAGTGTGACCAGTGAAGGTGTCGTAAATATCCCGTATTGCTTCCCCCCGTGTTCGTCCCCCGGTCTAACGGTTCGTCAGTCCGCTGGTCCATTTCCTCCCCTCCACCCCATGTTCGTTCATTCGCCCTCTCCTCCCACTCCAGGCGACATTTCCTGTATTTTCAAACCCAAAGCGTGACAGGTTAGGTGGCAAGGTGAGTTTAATTAATCTATTAAACTCACTGAAGATGAATACATAAACTAAAAGCTGGATTGTAGACATTTTTTATAAGCATATTTGTGAGCCTGCCTCTTTGTTATTAAATTCAATATAATTTCAGATTTTTCTATAACTTTTCTTCTGGTTAACTTAGAAAGTGAGCTATTATTGTTACAGGTTAGTTTTCTAAACTACAAAAAAGCAACTGTTAGGGATGCTCAAATATGAACAATTGGACTGATATTGATATCTGATAGTAACATTGGTATTATGCCAGATTTACCAATATTTCATTTTATAATTTTTTTTTTATCCGATTACTCGATTAATCGTAAGAATAATCGATAGATTACTCGATTACTAAAATATTCGTTTACAACAGCCCTACTGCCAATTCTGTATTTTACTAGACGGTTCACACGTTCTACACGTAAGACTAACGCACATGAGCTAATGAAGTGAGGATAACCAAGCAAACTTTAGTCAGAATTTAGAGTCCACATGTGCCAGGAGATGCCATCCCAATGTTATTGCTTGTGTCTACATCCTCATGGCAGGATGATATGAGTCGACGCTCCCTGCCTGATCTTTGTCCCCTCATTAGTTTTCTGCTTCCTGCTTTGGATGGTTGTTTCATTAACACACGTTCTGTTTCTACTGACTTTCATTCCTCCTCTCACATGTGTGCATCTTTCATGCTTTCTCATCGTCTCTAATCAAAATATAATTTCTAAAACAGATGCATTATCTGTAACAGCTGATCTTCTTTGATTTTTATTTTTTGTGGGAATTTATTCCTTAATTCCTCTTAAATATGTGAAGACTTAACATATTTCCACTCCTTAAAATGTGTTGTATTTCCTCATTTTTCTTTATGGGTTGCATGAAAAACGTTTGTATTCAAATTAAAGTGCAAATAAATACTTTGCTCCAAATTTGTCAGATCTCTCAGTATCTGATTTATACTTTAACTTTTAGGAATGAGAAAGAAGAGATGCTGTGTCAGACGGGAGCTTCCTGTAAGGATGTCAACCTGACTCTGAGTTCTACCAAGTTTGTTTTCACTTTACAAAACATTGGACCAGAAGCAATAAGAGCTGCCTATCAGTGTGAGATAACAGTGGAGTATGACGATGTGGATTACACCAGGAGAGGAACAAAGACCACACTGGTATATGGTATGTAACCCAAAGCAAAATAAATACAGAACGTGTTCCTTTGAAAATATTTTATTACTTAACAATCCCAACATAATACTTTAGCAATGGCTAATCCTTTTTAACCTTCAGATTTTAAGGTGATCCAGCCGGAGGTTCAGCTTGTGAAACCAGACCAAACAGCTTCAATCAGCTGTGAACTTGACTCATATGGATCTAAGCTTCAGGATGTTCGACTGTTCAGAAGTTCAGAGTGAGTGTTCTCCTAATGGCTGCTGGAATCACGCATTGAGTCAGATTATTTTTAATTTGTTTTAGACCTGAAATCAGTGCTGTTTATTTGTCACAGCACTGACAAACAGTGCTGTGACAAATTGTGTTGAAAAATGAATCCACTCACCAGAGAGAGTTGTGAACTTAACATTATACTCTCTAAAAATGTTTTTGGCTGTAGTTCATCTTATAGACCTATTTACATTAATCTCACTTCACTCAATGTGGTTTAGTGATAACTTGTTTTTTGTGTTCAATTAACTTAAAATTTACAAATCTAACAAACCTAAATTATCTCAATTAACTTAAATAATCTTTTACTTTGACTTTACTTGAAACAACTGAGTTCAATGCCAGTTTTGTTTCCTACGTCTGACCAACTCAATAAGATTTACAGCTTATCTCTTTAAGTGTGTTTAACATTACAAATTTGTCAACACAAACTTTTAAGTTGTTCCAAATTGAAAAACTACAATATCCAAAGCTAAATTATCACTCGCATTGTACTTAAAATACAACTTGAATTTAAATAATTTTAAATGCATGTTTTAACATGTTACTTTAGTTTTTCAAAGTTCCTGTACACTGAAAAAGAGAAAATAGTTTATCCAACTTTATTAAGTTGCTTTAACTTAATAAATAAGACAGGAAATACACAAGCATAAGATCATCAGGCTGGAAGGGAACCTGCCACTGCCACGTCGAGGACTAAGGCCTCCTTATACCCTTGTTCCTCCACCCAACAGCATCCTGGTTGATACAGAATCTGTCCCTGGTGAAGCTTGCATCACGACATCAGACAGGTTACGAATGCGGCATTGAACTTAATTGTTTCAAATTCACTTTTGAAAATATTCTTTCAAATAAATATTTTTGTAGTACAGTTATTAGAGTGCACTCTCAAAAGTTCAATGCAGTGTTCGTAGCCTTTCTGCTGTCATGACGTAAGCTTCACCAGGGGCAGATCCTGTACCCGCCAGGTGCTCTGGTGGCACAGTGGTTAAGCACAGCTCACATAAGGAAACCTTAGTCTTCCATGTGGCTGTCGTAAGTTTGATTCGAGCCTGATGACCTTTGCTGCATGTCTTCTCTCTCTGCCATCACCCACTTTCCTGTCTGACTACTCTCAAATAAAGGGTGCCTGAGCAGCCTATATCTGCTGCTCAAATAAAGGCAGCAAACATTGCGGTTACATGTTTTTGCGGTTAAAACATGTAACCACAAAGAAGCGGTTACATGTTTTACAGTCATCTGAAGTCATCTCGGTGGTTGCCAGGCAACCATCAATTGCCTCTAAGTATAAGCTAAAGTACCTCTCTTATGGAAGTTGGTCCACATGGGAGGGCGAGCACACAAAGGTGTAGTGTTTTTATTTTACAGCAAAAATGTACAAAGGATGATACAAAGAGATTGTATGTTAGTTTCCTTCTTTATTTGAAGTAAACTAAATGATTTGAGAAAGACTGACTTAAATTTGTCATTTTAAACACTTAATGATTCAGTTAAAAAAAAAAAAAAATTAAGTCGGATTAAATTAATTTAATTACTTGTTGCCAATTGGAGCAATTCAATTAAGTTGGTTCAACTAATTAATTTCTTTTTACAGTGCAGTCCACAATACTTGTAATCATGAAAGTGTTCTGTGCTCTGAGAGGGAGGCAGTCTCTCTTTTTCTTTTTGGTTCACATTGCTGTTTACATTATAAAAAAAGAGAAAACGTTTACAACGTATATTTGTTTTTCTTGGGCTTTTCCAATATTAAAAAAAGTCAACTTATTTTGATCACGATTGTAAAAACAATCAAAAGGGTAAAACAGCCAAAAACTGACACCTTGTACCTCCTGTTGAGTTTTAGTCCATTCTTGATGTTTTACTTAAGGAGCTTTTTACAGCCGCCTGGTTGTCACAAACTTTGTACCTTATTGTGGACTCAGAGAAAAACTTCACCAGCCACTGAACAGGTTTCAGCTCGGCTCTGTAGAGAATCCCTGAGGAGGAGGAGGAGGAGGGGGAGGAGGAGAAGAGGTTCCTGGCTGTTGCTGGGAAACTTTGGATATTCTGAAACCTTCATAACAGTGGAACTTCTCACTGATATTTTCTATACATTCCAGTGTGTTATGATTTAAAGCGATGATGACCGCATTCTTTTCTTTGTAGGTTATCATTGCTGACAGAGAAAGACAGTTACTTCAAGCTCGTTTATTTGTCTTTTGTATCGACCTGTCTGCTAGTTAGGTAGATTTCACCTCAGTCTATGTGACGACACTGACATGAAGTTCGCTGACTGTTTAGTGCCACAAGCAACAATAACCAGAAAATGGGGCTTTGTGAACATTTAAAGCAAAGTTTGCAAGATTCACACGCTATCACTGCAAATCCTCCTCACTATCTCAGCGATCTAAAGTTCTTACTGGGAATGAAAACAACATGATGAGACAGGAAAGGGAGTCACCCACACAAACCAAAGACACCACCGTGCATCGTGGTGCCAGCAAACTCTTTACAGTCTACCACTAACAACCCATCACTGAATGATCACAGCGGAGTCTAAATATGTGAAGACTTAACATATTTACACTCCTAAAAATGTGTGTTGTATTTCCTCATTTTGTCTTCATGGGTTGCATGAAAAACTTTTGCATTCAAATTAAAGTGCAAATAAATATTTTGCTCCGAATTTGTCAGATAAGTTCATTCAGTATCTGATTTATACTTTAACTTTTAGGAATGAGAAAGAAGAGATGCTGTGTCAGAAGGGAGCTTCCTGTAAGGATGTCGACCTGATTCTGAGTTCTACCAAGTTTGTTTTCACGTTAAAAAACATTGGACCAGAAGCAATAAGAGCTACCTATCAGTGTGAGATAACAGTGGAGTATGACGGTGTGAATTACACCAGGAGAGGAACAAAGACCACACTGGTATATGGTATGTAACCCAAAGCAAAAGATATACACATCACAGATAAAAACTTTTATTTTTGTAGTTAAAACAGAAAGTGTTCCTTTGGAAATAGTCTTATAACAGACATAAATGCTTTGTACATCTGTGTGTAATTAATCTATATAACATGTCTCACTTAGTAATAAAAATCCTGACATAATTGGACTTCTTAATATTCTAATTTATTCAATGAATCTGTACCTTCAGCAGAAACACAAGAAAGAGAAGGAAAGAAAACTTCAGCTGCTGTACAGATGTTACTCTGAATGTGGTTTTATTTAAATGTGTATAATTTGATACCGATTTTCTTATTTGCATATATTTGCAGAGCATCCACTCTTACCACCTACCGTAGCCAGCGTCACCATTTTCATTAGCTAATCTCTGCCTGCATTAGGTAGCAGAGCTCTGACAGCAGTCAGCGAGGAGGAAGTCATTCTTCTCACAATATGATTCCTTCTCACAGAAAGGAGCTGCACAATTTGAAATGATTGGTTCTTGAACTAAATGTAGTAACTAAAATAATGTGTTGTTACTAGTAATGGGACCACATAGTAGATCTGTGTCTGTACAGTTAGAATATTCCAAGATGAATTCATTTCTAAGGTCTACTTTCACGTTTGTGTTGTTTGTAATCAGGTGAAATGGACTGTTCTCCTCTTGATAAGTCTGAGCTGGGATGGATTCTGATTGGCCTGCTGGCCCTGATGTTCCTGTACAGCTGTATAATCACCTGCCTCTACATCAAACGGACAGCCACCATCTGGGTAACCGATTTACTGCTTTTACTCATTTTAAAGTTTACAGAAACTTTTTCATCAAGGAAGAATTTATAGCAAACATTCCAGCATGGAGACTATCAATAATATTTATAATTTAGGGGAAAAAAAATCTACTAATACATTTATTTCCAAAAAATACACATAAAAATCAAATTCTTAACCTTATGAGGAAAGTGTTGCATTAAATAGCTCCACTGCTTTGTTTTCAAACTAGTTATGTCTCCACATTCAGCCTCTATCTCTAGATGCGCTTGGTGTGATGCTGATGCATTTTCATTTTCAGCGCTGCTGTGGGAGGAATTTCAAACGCAGAGCCCCTTCAGAACAGAAGGGTTGGGTTGCGTGTTGTAACAGTTCCCACTGTTGGCTGTCAGAGAGGAGGAAATTATTTATTTCACACTTTTCACCTTCCACCTTTCACACCATGAAAATAAATTGAAACAATAGAAAATGTAGCTGAAAACCAAGCAGAGGTGATTTGAAACAGATAAAAACAACACGTCACGCTCCACTTTGAGCTTCTCGTAGCGTCACGCTGTACCAACATGACGCATGTTGGAACACCGTTATCTTTGCTGTCACTTCTCAGCAGACTTGTGATTTCACTGTAAAAACGTCTAAATATGAAATTATTCCTCTGAAACAAAATGCATAGAGTTTGACAAAAAAAAAAACAGGAAATAGAAATAGGGCAAGACTGGAAGAAATGAATCGGTGAATAAATCTCTAAACCACACCTGGTGCTAGAAATAAAGACAAAGGAAGTTTGTGGTTAGACAGACTCTGGTGTTTATCAAGGTTTCTAACTGGGCCCAGTTACACTGAAAGGTCTGAGTGACTGAAAATACATCAGGCTGATGCTTGCTAACGTCTGGAAGAAAAACTTGATTGGGTTTATGTATTCATGAAATTCAATAATCTATTTCAGAAGCTACCACTGAGCTGTTTCTAAGGAAAAGAACCTAAAGAAGATTTGTGTTATTAAAAGAGATGGCTCATGTTTTATACAGTCAAGTTCACCGTTGCTACAATTTAGATTTGAAATAATTTAAATTTAACCAAACAGGTGAATGTTCAGTTCCACACTACCAGCTGCATGATGTGAAAATAGGCTCAGATCAAGGATGTAGAAAAGCTGAATCATCAGCTGGTTGTTTGAGGGCCACACATCAACTCAGCTAAGAAATGTGAACTCTGACCCAGCAGAGGATATTTGGGTCGAACAACAGCTGGAATCAACACAAACTGCTGTGTCCATTTAGACTTAAACTAATCTAAAGAATAATAAATAAAAAAGGAAAAAAATGATAAACTATTATTTAAAAAGAGACATTTCTATGATGAGGGTTGATGCCTTGAATATTTAGCTCATTAAATGTTTTGCTTTATCATAACTTCTGGTTTCTCTCTAGAGTTGAAATAAACAGAAGCTAATATTTAACCCTGTTATTGATAAGCTTGGTCTTAACTGTTTGCAACTACAGTGATCCTCCATTTTTATTCATTGTATTAATATTTTTGACTCTTGAATAATGGTTTATTCATCTTTTCTTTCCCTCCTTTAAATGATGCAATAAGCAGAAATCGTCCTTGAGAAACGAGAAAAGAAACTAATTTCAAATCTGACTAATTCAGTCTTAACACAGACTGAATTAAACTGCCTAAATTAATGTCGTTTGTGTTTTTGGTCCAGAGAAGCACCAAAGCTTGTGAGAACTCCACCTATGTGGTAATGAAGCCTCCAACCCACAAGGGGCAGCATGAAGACATTTACCAAAAGATGTCGTCTTAGGCTGAGTGATTGAAGAGTAAACACCTCACATGAACAGGCATTGATAAACCCTCAGTACAGCTTTAATAACGGTGTTCTACCGAACGGAACCAGCAGGAGGAGCCACAGACTGCCTGAAGAGATTGTTCACATTCACACCAGAAGAAGCTACCTGGTCACGATGACCATCATAACAAACTGTTTAGTAATAAATGTCAGGTATATACATTTGAGAGAAGCTTTCAGAGAGTTTTATGTTTGGATGGAAAATCTGACTTGAAGCTGTTCAAGTCAGAACAGCTTGACTATGAGCCAGTTTTTATTATTTTTTTCCTTTGTTGCTGGGTTAAGAAATTGCAGATTCAGTTTACCCACACACATTACGACCTTTAATATCACTGGTACTAAAGCTATTTTATGTCTTAGTTTTTTTTTTTTACTCATTTGTGTTGGTCTCTAAATTCCCTTCGAGTCAGTTTGATGGAGCTTCAGCTGCTCCTTTAAATATCAGGCTTCAGGTTTTACAGAGTTCAAATGATTTTAAAGTTTTTCATTAAACTGAACGAATTTAATGGATGTAAATATTAAACACAAATCAAAAAGGAATTATGAAAATAAATCCCCAAAATCTTTCGCCATGCTTGCCTACCTCTAGTGGACAGAGAAAAAACTGCATGCATCAAGATTTATTAGATTGCTTTGTCTTGATTTTATTTTTAAATCACTTTTATTGAAACAGATATTATTTGTAAGTGTTTTATGTTTTTATTGTTAAGTTATATGCTTGTGATCTATCTTTGTCTTTCTCAATAAAAAAAATACATAAATAATTCCCAGCAGTATACTGAGGTTTTCCTAATTTGAGTCCCACGTTTTGATGTAATGAACATAATAGTCACAGATGATACTCCAAAAAAACAAAATCCTCAGGGTTTTTCTTCTTCTTCTTCACCCTTGTTTCTTTTCCCCCCATATTTAAATGGTTTGGCACGAAGCCACACAAAGGCCCAATTATTGTCAGATGTGTGGAATGAAAACGGCCCTGGTTTAGAGAGGAAGAACGTTTTCTCATTGGGCCAGGTTTGCTCGGAGAGATTTTTACTCCATAGTAAATAAAATAATTTGGAAACAGGAAGGAGAACAGCAGGAATCGTTTTCTGCCAAACCGACACTGGACAGAAGATGGCAACATTTTGCAAAAACCGAAGGGTTGAGGTCAATATTTTTCACAAACATTTGCTTTAAAATGGAGCGATGGAGTTTTAGTAGAAGGAGTAAAACGCAAGAAACAAAACAAGAAATAAGTACAAATAAAACATTAGTAACTCCTCCACATCACAGGGAATACAACAAAATTAAATCATGAAGTGTTACAATGTCTGCAAAAAACAAATGGATATTTGAAAAAAACATAATGTGCAGAGATTACTGTGTAGAATGTGCTTTAGTGAACATAGCATGTAAAGATCTCAGCTTTTTTATGCCAACATGTTTGAAATATGCAACACTGGAAGAAATAATATCCTCCAAACTCACTTCTGCATATGTCCATTTCCTACTTGGGTTACACACGGACCAGACTACTGTTGTGTGTGTGTGTGTGTGTGTGTGTGTGTGCGTGTGTGTGTGTGTGTGTGTGTGTGTGTGTGTGTGTGCGTGGTTCATTACCACTCGCAGTAAATCCACAAAGTTCAGATCAGAATATTTAATGTAAAAGGGAGATTTTGACTTTCATAGAAAAATAAACTTGTGGAAGTATTATTATCCAAATGGACAAAATAAAAAAATTCTTGTTATCTCTCTTGTTTATTTTCATCTACTAAAGAGAGTAATAACTCCAATAACACAGATGGGTCCCCTGCCTTCCCATCTTTTCAATAAGAGTCACAGGCCTGCCATTCCCTTAGTCTGTGACGTCTTTCAGTTGAGAAATGGTTTGTTTTCCTTCAACAAACATCTCTCGTTTTAGAAGGATCAGAGGTTTTATGCTATGTTGAGGATGGGCCATCTTGTCACATTTCATTTTTATTTTCATTTTTCATTTTTAAGGCCTTTCCTGTTTACCCACATATTCCAGTACACAGATCCACACGATGGAGCCCTGCCCTGAATAAAATCCATGCTGTTCTGGGAGAGTGCAGTCAAATGAGATAGTGATGATTTAGAGCAGGGGTCCTCAGATCCAGGTCTGGGACAAATAATCAGGTCATTATCACCACTCTGGAGAACGTGACTGCACTGAGGAGGTGATTTAGCCATGTGACTGAGGTGTGTTGAACCAGGAACCCAGCTAAAAGTTGCAGGACACGGGGCCACCTCCACCTTGCTGACATGCGAGATGAAGTGGAGCTCTGCCATTACTGATCTGCAACTTAAACCAAGAAAACAATTTGTACACCTGAAACGGTTTCTCATTTCTTCATGCTTCAACACTTACCTTACTAAGAATCAAAAGGTGTTGGTTGCAAATCAAAACTTTTAACAACTTGCCACGATTTGTGATGATGGATTTTAGTTTTGTCAACATGTGAAGGCGACTGCAGACGTAGCTGCCAAGAACACGGCAGCATTTGGCCCCTCTAACAAATGACAGGCTGGCGAACGGCTGTTGGAGCTTTTGTGTAGACGCAGTCATGTCCTGTTTAGAAGAAAAACCGTTGAGGATGTCGGCTGAAGAACCAGTTACATTCCTATGTGGCACCAGTTCAAACAAAGAAGGAATGATAATGTATGTGGAAGATCCAGCTAAGGGTGTGACAGACGTCTGTCAAGAGGCATCAAGGCCACAAAGAAGTCCCAGACAAAAGTACAGGACTGATGCAGACCGCAGCTGACTGTCAAACACGGGATCTGACGCTTCTGAGGTGCAAAGTCATGATGGAGGGGTGTGAGGCACACCATGTTGAACGCCTACAGAAATCACAAATACAAGTCGCTGTGTGCCGAGTTCTGACCCAAACTGATTCATTTTTTATAGTTTTATTACCCCGTGTCATTTCCTGCCAGAAACAAACTTCCCGATTGACTGTAAATAACATTAAGAATAACTCTGTCAGGGGTTTGAATAATTTTGGGCTTAATTGTTTCTTCCCATCTCTGCTTGACATGTGTAGCAAATTAAAGTGCCTCTCAAAAGGCACAACTTTTAATCCTTAAAGCCATTGTTCAAAGTTTTTATGCATAACATTTCAATCAATGAAAAATTATCATGAAATTATGACTTTGGTTATTTTATTTAATTTTTTTTCACAAGTAATGAGACGTTCATCCTGTTCAAAAGCATCAAACCAGAAAACCAGTGGTGGGTTTTAACTGAAAGATTACAAAACAAGCCAAATTAAATTAGTGCTTCTGAATTTAGCAGGTAAAGTTCACCTAGGGGAAGCTAAGTGTGCTAAACATTTTAAAGTTAGCCAAATCGCTAAATGGAAAAATAGCTCTGATGTTAGTGAATGCATGCCTACCACTGCAAAAAAAACCCAACAATATGTTCAAGTACCTCAGAGTTTTAAATTCATGATTTGTTCAACCACCGTGACGTGGTGACACCGTTTTTGTGCCAAAGTTGCCTTGTGGATTTTTTTCGTTATTTTCCTGATTGATGCGTATTTACAGTGAAATCATTCTGAAACTTTCAAGTGTCTCGTCAAGCTGTGGTTTTAGTTAAACGATGTAAACTAGCGAACGTCTGGATAATCCCGCATGGACATGAGCTTTATTTCAAGTTAGTCAGAACTGCTGTAAATGGTTGATGTAGCTTTGGGATTCTGATTCCTTTTCCCCTAAGAAATGTCTGTTTCTCACTTGAATGGTACATGATATATGTGATGGTCCATAAAAATGCATCTATCAAAGTCCCTTTATTTTACCTCGCACAAAACTTCAGACTTTTGAGACCATTGTGTTTGAGACCCACATCACATGTCTCTCTGGGAATCTAATACTTCACCTTTGTGGTGTTTACATAGTTCCAGGTGTTATCACAAGGACAAACCAGACCTTTGAGTTTCTGACCAAGCTTAAGAAAGAGAAAATATTGTCTTTCGGTAATCTGATCATTGCCGCCGGATAAGAAGAGCAAGAAAGTACAAACTTTGTGAACCTTCCGACTTATTGAAAACATAACAGATCGCATTGTGTTTCTTTTCACACCGTTTGCATCATGAGTTGATGTGTGGCACTGACATCATGTGTTTACCGTGGAAGCCAAGATTAGCTTGCCGACACCTCTGATTGGAAGGATTCCACTGAGACGATGGTTTAACACAGGAAGGTGTGAATCGTGGACAGGAGAAACTCATCGGAGAGCCATTAACCTCATGTATGTTTGTTTTGTTTGGCTTCTAATGAAAGTGTTCCCCTGAGCCCAGACAATGGACCTGAGTTTAAAATGTGTGTGTGTGTGTGTGTGTGTGTTGTGTGAAAAGAAAACCAGTGCAGTAAAACATATTAAGTTTTTATTGGTATAATACTCACATACTTGTAAAACTTTCAGCATATGTTCAAATCCTCCTTTTTCTTTTTGGTTTCATTCCTTTTTATGTCCACCAAGTAAAACTCTTTTCCTGCTTTTTTTTATGTGAATCAGGTATCAGTCAGAGGCTGCCTTTTTACTTTTACTGAATAAAACGTGCAAGTTAAGCGCAACATGGTGTATGAATAAAGCATGGAGTGTCTGCGGTTTCCTGTCCTAATTTCAGAGCAAGTTCAAAGTTTGTCTTTTGAGACAGGAACTCTTTACCTGCTCTGACTACAGTTCTTCAAGGTTTTTGAACAAACAAGAAACACGCAGACAGACAGGCTCCTGCAAGTAGAAAAGACAATAGCAGCAGGGCCTGAACAGCATGTTCCGACTGATGGGATCAACTGGCACATTAACAACGCCTTAATGCGAAGAGAATCGGACCTATTCAGACTTTTCACATCCTGTGAAAACTCACAAGCCACGAAAATCTGAAGGAGAGCAAAGCCGCTGTTGTAACAAGAGGTTCAATAAAAGCCATGTGGGGGACATAGCAGACCAAATCTGAACCTCTGGACCTACACAGTACATACACAGTGACCCTGAGTGCTCTACCCATATTAGTCAGTGAATGCAAAAAGTGGCAGCATTGTGCTGGGGGATGCTTTCCCTCAGCAAGCAGGCCAGACTTTAAATGGACAGAACCTGGTGGAGGCTGCCAAAGGAATGAGCCTGAGCCAAAAGGTCAGCAAGTGTAAGCTTACAGCCAGAGAACCGCCATCTTCAAGTTCAGAGAGGACATAATAATGTGCAACATTAGAGATTGTAGTTTTTAGTCACTCTCACCAACCTCCTGCAGAGAAAAGCAGTTAAACTGCCCACAAAGGATGATTAGTTTGTACGTTTTAGAAATGTGTGTCAACTGTCGTCCAGAAGGGGTTGCTGCAGCTTCATTCACTCCCCTAAAGGATTTTTGTATTTTATACATGGGCCTCACACTCTTCAGATTTGTATTTCAAAAAAGAAAATGTTGAAAAGCCACCCATCAGTTCCCTCACACTTTAAAAATATGTATGTACTTTACGTTGATCAATGAGATAAAACCCAGATTAAACACTAGGAAGTTTGGGGTTGTGTGCCTGTGTATGTACTATTGTTAGCTGAGCCTTTGTTTTCCTACATGATGGTTTGAACACATGGTTTTCTGTTAACCGACTTTTCTATGATCATACATATAATTTACATATAATACATATAATTATATGTACATATAATTTTTTTTACCTAACCTTGTATGGCAAATTTAATTAGCTGTTGAAATTTCTTTCTCATTCCATGATCGTATCTGTCATACTGTATTGTCAGTTTGACATCTAATAGATGAGAAAAGACCACTTGGTTTGGAAGAGTTACATGTCACTCCAACACTGCCTAGAAAAAAGTATTGGAAAGAAGCCAGATAACCTAGAGTGGAAGCTGTTGAAGCTAGACATAAAAAAATAAAAAAAACAATCAAGAAATGACTCTACATCTCTATGGAGCATGTTAAACAGCTGAGGCGTGGAGACAGGAGAAGAGGGTGGAGATAACCTTACAGGTTGTCAAAAAACAAAAAAAAAAACTGAGGTCTCCACAGTTTAGAGTCGCTTTCCACCAGAGATGATGCAGGAAGCTGAACTCTGCTTCCCAGAGTTCTTCAACTCCTCCTGCAAGAGGCTGACGCTTCCTCACTTTGAGGTTGTACTCATGTACATTGTGCTGTCCTCTATCGCTGTCCTAACAGCCTTTCTAAACTTGCTGGTCATCATCTCTATCTCACATTTCAGGTGCTCACCCAGCAGTTTTTAAGAATGTCTACATTCACCAGCCTTTGTAATTAATGTTAAGTCACATGGATGTCTAAAAGTATTGTTGTGCTCTTCTTCCACAGGCAGCTGCACACTCCCACCAACCTCCTGCTCCTCTCGTTGGCCATCTCAGACTTTTCTGTGGGCCTCCTGTTGTTTTTTCAAACTGCTCTCATAGACGGCTGCTGGCTTCTCGGTGACATTATGTGCACGGTGTATCAGTATCTAGCGTATGTTATCACCTCCACATCGATAGGAACCATGGTGCTCATATCTTTTGACCGATATGTAGCCATTTGTTACCCCCTGCATTACTCCACCAAAATCACACAAGGCAGAGTCAAGGTCTGCATCTTCCTGTGCTGGATGTGTTCTTGGGTATTTCAAAGTCTGATTCTGATTGAGAACCTGAAGCAGCCAGGTAAGTATAACTCCTGCATCGGAGAGTGCGCCTTTGTCATTAGCTACATCGCAGGATATGCTGATCTTGCATTTTCCTTCATTGTTCCCATCAGCGTTATTGTGGTTTTGTATCTCAGAGTGTTTGTGGTAGCCGTGTCTCAGTCTCGAGCCACGCGCTCTCACGTCGCAGCCGTCAGCCTCCGACACTCTGTGGCGGCTAAAACTTCCCAGGTGAAGGCAGCAAAGACTCTTGGTCTTGTGGTGCTGGTGTTCCTGCTGTGCATGTGTCCATATTACTGCGTTGCTCTCTCGGGGGAAGGCAGCGCTATGAGTGCTTCATCCGCCGCGTTTGTCATATGTTTGTTCTTCTTTAACTCTTGCTTAAACCCAATCATCTATGCCTTTTTCTACCCCTGGTTCAGAAAATCAATTAAGCTCATATTTACTCTTCAGATATTCCACCATGACTCCTGTGACACCAGCATGTAGTCGCTTGCCTGTAAAAGACACTTAATGTTTGTAGATGGGCAACTCAGTTGAAGACGTTGAGCTCTGTAAAATGGAAATAAGCTTTTTTTTCTTTTCATACAAAGTTTAATTATGCTGTTTTAGTGTTCTGTGCACATTATACCATAAAATAAAGAAACTGTAGTTTGATCCTTTTTTTTTTTGTCATTTCCATATCAGGTTCAACGTCACTTAATTTACTTTCATTTAAGTTACAAAAGGGTTGAGATGGTTTAGAAAAGTTCTTCTCTGCCAACTTCCAGACAAATGATTGAAAGGACTATTCGCGATCAAACCAGGGATGGAGTGAAGACCAGTTCTTCTGAAGAACAGGTCTTGGTCTTCTGTTCCAAGCATTTGGTCTAAACAGTGTTTAGAACTTTGACAAATATTTCAGGACTTTGCTTCACCTACACCACAAAATGCAGAAATTAATGGAAAGAGAGATAATTACTCAACCAAAGCTACTTCTTGGTATCAAACTAACAATTGTTATAATAAACTAATACTTAGGTAATTAAATGCAGCCACACATTGATACATATTTTCTAAACTTAATTAATCAGTTTATACCCGCACAATAATTGTGTGATACATAAAAAAATCACTGAGCGAGTAGGATAATAAAGATTTGTCATATTTAAATAAAACCTTTTTCATATGATTTTCTGAATAAGATCAGGGGCATCGCCAGGAATCTTGTTCTCTGTGACAAAAAATTAAATTGGGCCCCCCCTTTGCAGCTGCTGTTACAATTTCTTGAGTCTTTTTGACCCATAATAAGCGTCACAATTTTAAGGCTTGCAACTATCTTGCTTTCTTTGGTCCGACACTCATTTGCGTAACTACACATTATTCAGGTGGATGCGAAAACATAAATCGCATCCACCTGATGCGATTCATGTTTGTATATTAAAGGTTTAATATAACAAAAACAACCTGGTGAGAAACGTAACCCCAGAAAATATTACTGGTTGCTATGGCGATATCAAAAATGATTAACTTTTCCTGAAGTTTTCCAACTGTGAATGGTATCTCTGCTACAGAAATCCAAAGATTTGTTGCTTCTTTCATCAAAATGACACCAAAATAGTGTATCTTTGGAGATGTTATGCTTTCTACATTGGCACCATCAATTAGGGACATCAGGTGTCATTTCTTGCATTTCAAGCAGCACAAAATTTTAACATAAAACAAAAACATAAACCGGTGGAGTGGAGTTTTAAATAAACATGCTCTACAAGCCTCTCTGGGCTGAAACATCTGCTGGGAAAGCAGTGTTTGAGACACTTGAACTGAATGTAAACAGTGCAAGGAAGAAGGGAAGGGGAAAGAGAGAGGGGGAAGAAGAGAAAAGAGGGAGGAAAAATCTGAAGCTTCTACACAAGCACATGTTTCAACAGCATTCATGTCATTGTAGTAATAATACCTGTTTTATGCTCCACTAAGAATATTTTACACTAATTTCAAGTTCAATATAGCATAACATCCAAATTACTGTTAATTCTGAATTACTATACTGTTGATAGTATCACTTTTGAGAGGGCCAACAAAATTATAGAACACACAAATAAATGATCATTGACATTTATTCACTTTCACACAGGGGTGAAAGTCGTTTTAAATTCTTGGGGGTACTATGACAAAAAAAAGAATAAATAAATAAAAAAATCATATATATATGCATACATTATTATGCACAGAAAGGTAGCGAGCATTTTACTTACACACACACACACACACACACATTTGTTTTGCTATCTTTGTGGGGACTTTCCATTGACTTCCATTCATTTCTACAGCCTAAACCTTACCTTTACGCTTTTCCTAACCCTAACCATCACATACCTAACCCTAACCAAAACTCAATTCATACCTTAGCCCTAAATCTGACCCCTGACCCAAAAACAGGGTTTCCCCTCGTGGGGACCGGACCAGGCTCCGGTCCCCACGAGGAGCAATTGGTCCCCACAACGTAGTATATGTCAGGAAAATCGTCCCCACAAGGTATTACAAATAAACGCACGTGCACACACACACACACACACACACACACACACACACACACACACACACACACACACAGTTACTAAGGCATGCTACTCTGTGTTACTGACATCGTGGAGATTCTTTCACACCTTTACATCCTGGAATAGCACCTGACCCAAACTCTTGTCCGAGTTGTTTTTGAAATCTGCCTTTGAAATACAATCATGAAGCCCTTTAATCCCCAAGGCTCCTGAATGAAGCAGTACAAGAACTTGTGGGTTCTGGGTTTCTTATGTTTGGTAAAATAGTCACAGCATTAAATTGTCTGCGAAAATTAATAAAAAATAAATATAATAAGTCACAGACTGTTCCTAGCACTGTGCAATGATTAATACATGAATAATCCTAATGAATTAATTGTAATTAAAAATAATAGTGGATAAAAGGCTTCAGAACATTTATACCACAGCAGGTATGGAAAACCACAAAAGCAAAAATTAAATCATATACAAATCTATTAATCTCTCCATGTTAAATAAATAAATAAAAAGTATAATGTTTTATTTAAATATGTATGTCAGCTTGAGTCATGCAGAGCTGAGCTGATCATTTCCATAGCAACAATCAGAAGCAAGACTTGCTCCAGAAGTCCAGTGAGCTCACTGATGATGTCATAGACGTACATCACAGTAGATGAAAGAAGTTCTAAAGCTTGAATTCTGTAATCTCTAAGCATCAGTCAGGATCCGGACATTTCTTGGAGTTTCAGATTTGGATACAGCAACAATGTTTGGTTTTGCGACGGCGATTGTTCCCCTGATATTCCCAGTTGGTTGGGGCATTGGATATGCCGTGACCACCGGGATGAAGAAGGTATGTGATCATTTCTTTCCTGGGAAGGATGGCAAAGAAGAAAAGAATCAGACTGAAGAGGAAGATCTATTTTGGACAGGATTTTCATCCAGGTCAACAAAACAAACCGACCCGGCTGGGGAGGTTTGTCCTGAAAAGACTTTGGATGTTGGGACCTCGGACTCCATCTCGTCCTCTGTACAAGACAGTACAGAGGACGACTGTACTGTCTCTGGACAAACTGACCCGGCTGGGGAGGTTTGTCCAGAGACGATGGTACACCATGGGGGTGAGACAACAGTCGCAGAAAAATCTGACCCGGCTGGGGAAGATTTGTCTGCGGCTGATCTCGCAGCCAAAGCTCTGGGTAAAGAGACAGCCAAAGCTTTGGTTTCCCTGGTCCCAACCTTAAAGAACAGTCCTCTGAAGGGGACGTTCACAGGGACCCTTGAAATACAAAGTTCCCCGGATGGGGAACTTTGTATTTCTGATGGCAACAGAGCTGCTCCTTTGCCAAGACAAACAAGTCTGAATTTAAAGATTTCCGTTGGAGTCGAGGTTTCAAGTTCCCCTATTTCAGTAGATGGCATTGGCTCGGATCTCCCAGATGTAGGGAGGACAGCATCTGCAGGACCCGGACAAGCTGAGGATAACTTTTTCAAGTTCTCCAATGAGCTCCAGAACAGCTGGGTGAACGTTGCTTTCCAGAGCGTCCTGAACCTGAGCGTCACCAAGCGGTGTCTCGCTCAGGAAAGGATTTTTCTGGAGGCATCGTCCATCCCCAGCTGTGGGAGGCTCATACACTCAGCTGTCCGTCAGCCCGGCAAACATTTTTGTCAACAAGACCTTTCCCCTGTTCTGATGGAGCTGACGGAGAGGAAGCTACCGTCAGATGTGGGGAAGGACTATGATATAAAAAGTTTGCTGGAGTCTGTTCTGGTCTGGTTGGACTCGTTTGGCGGCGACACAGATAGAGAGATGTATGACAACGACTTCTGCTCTAACTGTGGAGCCACTTCCCTCAGGCTCCTGAACAACGGCGCCATGATTGCTCTTCCACCGATACTATTTTCAACCAGTATATCCATACTGCTGGAGTACTGGTTGGATTTAGCATGCAAGCGCCGTTGTTCAGGCTGCGGGTCACCCTGGCAGAAAAAACACTGTCTGACCGATAACAAGGTCCTGGTGTTTTTTCTGCACAGGGTGACCAGGAGGTACCAAACAAGAGCCACTCAGACCATCGAGGTCCCTGCAGAATGTGGGACGGAGACGTACCACCTGTCCTCCGTCATCTGTGGGGATCCGAAGATGACGGAGTTCTACTGCTACTTAAATAAGGGAGAACAAACCATGAAGGCAGAAAACGAGCATGTCTTCACTGCAGACAGTGACTGCAGTGAAGACATGTACAAGAACGGCTTCATTTATATTTATGAAAAGAACTGAGAACACCAGAGGTTAATTTCTCCAGCGCCTCCTCTGGAAGATGGTGAAGGGCCCTTTGGAGTGGAGTGTTAAGGAAGATTTTTTTGAATTAATTAATTTTGGAAAAAGTTTGGCTCTCTCTCTTCCTCTTAGATCCCGGCTCCTCTCGCGACGGCCACGTGTAGTCACTCAGAAGAAAACAGCAATGCGTGTTGACGTCACAGAATTGCAGTTTAATCCAATAGAAAAGGCATAAAATTACAACAGAAACTGCAGAACAACAGAGACATGCATTTGTTTACCTGACAGAAATGGAAAGAAGAAGAAGGAAAGAAAGAAAAGCAAAGAGGTCCAAAGACGTCTTTGGAGAATTGCAAGAGCAAATCTGATCTGTTACTCTGTATTGGAAAGTTTTATCTTCTTTTCTTTAATTTATTCAAATAAGGCATATCTTTGCTCATCCAATCCAGGAGCTATCTCTGACCCTTTGTCTGAAGCCAGAAACTCCTGCTGTGTTTACAGCTTTTCACAGATGAGTATGAAAAGCTACAACTTCTCCTGTATTGTTTTCCACACAGACAAAAGGCAGTTCAAACGAACCTAGCAAACCATCTGCTGTAACAACAGGTAAAATAAAGGTCAAAAAGCCAGAATACATTACTGATTTTAAAACTACAATTAGGCCATTTGAATCAAGACATGTTAGGTCTTAAAACTAGATTATTTTAAATTTATTTTCTCAACAGGAGCTAAAAATATTAACATCGGAAGAAGAAAAACATCCTAGAAGACCTAATTAGTAACCATTTTGAGGCTGGAGAAATGTGACTGGGACCAAACATGTCTGATTTAAATTTAAGGGGCAAAAGGTAAAAAGATTTGACAGGTTTCCTGTTTGCAGGTTTCTCTCCGGGCACTCCGGCTTCCTGCCACAGTTTGAAATCTCCACTGAAATGATCCAGTAGGCAGAAGTGGACCCGTGGAGGCATCCACCTATGCCTACTCTATATATATATGGTCTTCACCTTCCAGGCCTTCTCCAGTTCCTCTCTGAGGCCCTGGTATTTCTCCAGTTTCTCATGCTCCTTTTTCCTGATGTTGTGGTCACTTGGTATTGCTACATCCACCACAACGGCTTTCCTCTGTTCTTTATCCACCACCACAATGTCCGGTTGGTTCGCCATTACCATCTTGTCTGTCTGGATCTGGAAGTCCCACAGGATCTTGGCTCGGTCATTCTCCACCACCTTTGGGGGTGTCCCCCATTTTGACCTCGGGGCTTCCAGTCCATATTCTGCACAGATGTTCCTGTACACTATGCCCGCCACTTGGTTATGTCGTTCCATGTACGCTTTCCCTGCCAGCATCTTGCACCCTGCTGTTATGTGCTGGACTGTCTCAGAGGCCTCCTTGCACAACCTACACCTTGGGTCTTGTCTGGTGTGGTAGATCTGAGCCTCTATTGCTCTGGTGTTTAGGGCCTGTTCCTGTGCAGCCAGGATGAGGGCCTCTGTGCTGTCCTTGAGTCCAGCTTTCTCCAGCCATTGGTAGGATTTCCTGATATCAGCCACTTCAGTTATTTGTCGGTGGTACATCCCATGTAGGGGCTTGTCCTCCCATGATGGTTCCTCCATCTTCTGTTCCCCATTGTCTGAGACATTCGCTGAGCACATCGTCCGTTGAGGCTTTGTCCTTGATGTATTTATGGATCTTGGATGTTTCATCCTGGACAGTGGCTCTCACACTCACTAGTCCTCTGCCTCCTGATGATGATGATATCATCAGGAGGCAAGTATCTCATCATCTATCTCAATGTGAGATATATATTTATATATATATATATATATATATATATATATATATATATATATGTATATTTTAAACTCCTGCTCTGCTCGTTATTTTGTAATGGAAACGCACAGAATTGCGTAACACCTTATTGAAACAATAATCACTGAGATTACTATTATTGTTGGGTCATTAATATGAGCACGTTTTGTTGATTTTTTTTCCTTATCATTTAATAAAGTTGCGAATGTTTTCATAAGCCAGTCAGAGGAGGACGTGCTGAGCATCCTGGCAGCGTTCAGTTTGTCACCCACCGCTAGGGTTGCCACCTTTCAGAAATAAAAATAAGGGACGCCCACCACGGCACATGTTGCCCTACTCTCATGGGGTACTGCAGGGGCCATTAGGCGGGATGGCTGCTGCGGTGATAGATAATATTTTATGGCAATGTTTTGTTTTTAAAAAGTAATCCAAAAAACAATCATTCATACATAGAGTACTCCAAAATTGTACTCCAATCAGAGTAACACTCCTTAAGCACATTTAATTAAGCAATTGTAAAAAGTATTTGGTAAAGTGCTCAAGTACTGAGTGACTGATAATTATACCTAATTTAATAATCAAATGTGTCCTCAAACAGGGCTCCAAAAGCATATGTGAAATTTCTGGTACTGTAAAGAGTATGACTGAAATATTTATACAAATAAGGAGAGTTAGGTTTGGAGGCTGGTTCTAGACCAAATTTACCACTATGGGTAGTCAGTGCTTTTTCATGGGGACACTTAAAAAAAAAAAAGAAACAAACAAAAAAAAAAAAATTTCAACATTTGATATATTAAGTGAGCCAAAGAGCAACTTGTGTCTGCAGAGATCCAGGCTGCAGATCCCTGGCAGATGGAAAATCTGATCCTCTCTCAATATAACAGCTTAAAGTGCAGCACTGGAATATTTAATTAAATGTTACAGTTAAATTGTGAATGTTAAAAAAAATCCACCACTGAGTATTAACATAAGACATTTATTGAGTATAATTTCTTCTGTACCCCGTTGGCCCCCATCTAGAACCGCCCATTGGCAGCAGGTCTGTGTCTGAGATTAATAATACATTAAATAACCACTGAACACTAAATTAATATGTCAACATTACTTAATAAAACAAACAGAAAGCCCTAACAAATCTTTTTAAAGTAGGAAATATTTACATATTTACTGTTAATCTCTCAGTATGGTTTGTTCTCTAAATGACCATTTATATTATTTTGGCTGATTCGATTATACATTAAATAAGCAAATAATCAACTCATAACAGTCGATTAAAAGCACAATAAGAAACTTAATAATAAAATGTTCTACCATATGAGCCTCAGGAGATGACTGATGGATGAAGAGATGCTGATTTCTGTTTTTTTAGGTTCTGTCGGATCTGCAGATCCTCCCTTGATCTATTCTGTGTGGTAGCACACTGTGCCAGGACTACACACTTCTTTTGTTTTTTAAAATGACTGTATTCATCCAGTGGCGCAACTACACAATATTCAGGTGGATGCGAAAACATAAATCGGCGCCCCCCCCCCCAATGGAAGGAACGTCAGGGTGAAGGAGCGACGCTCCCCCCCCCCCCCCGTCCCCCGAGGCGACGCTACATGAAGTGTAAAACTCGCTACATGTACCTCGTTATGTGCGAGAGGTGAAGGAGCCCAATGTCATAATCGGCGCGTCGCCCCCTCCAGACGGGGTTTTGGCGCCCCCTCTGGTGCTGCGCCCCTATGCGTTGCATAGGCTGCATACCCACTTTTTGCGCCTCTGCCGACACTGATACTAGCACAATATTTACTGCTCATGAATTTTACATGCAACAGTAAAATTCAGTATGCCCGTAGGTTGCTTAATTTTTTTTTATTAGTTCATTAGTTTAGTAACAGTCACAGGCAACGTGCAAAATATACATGAAACAATCCAGACTTCTCAAAAAATGCTAGTTGCATTTTATTCAAGCTGCAGTATGTAACTTTAATAAAATATATGTTTTCTCCATATTTGATAAAGTTGTCACCATGTTGTGATAGTTTGATATGAGACAGATAATCTCCACCTCCTCCCTGAGCTGCTATTGCTAACTAAAGTAATGCACCATTCCCACCAAAAACAACCAATCAGAACCAGTAGGAGGGTCTTAGCGCTGTCAATCATCCTCATTCACTCACTGCTAAATGTGCTAATGGTGGAGAAACAACCTGTAACTTACTGTTACAGGAAAAGTGTTTATTTGCCTGTTAGTTCTGTTGATTGTTTTCACAAAAAAAGAGAAAATGATTGTTTTATATATTCTATGCATTGTTGGTAGTATCATGTTTTCATAAAGAAATCTTGGCTTTTTGTGAGCTTTAATAATTATTTGCAAGTTAAATGTCTCAGTTTATAGTAGTTTAGTATTAGACAAGTGTAATAAAGGCTAATAAAGAAAATTTAGCTCGTCAGAATATATTATAATAATCAAGACATTATCCATAACAGAGTTAACATATTGGAGTTAACCAGAAAGTTTCTCTGGTAACCCCCCATAACCCCTAAAATTAGTATGTAGCTAATGTTAACATGTTTTCAATAACATAGATGAATAAAAATGATAGGAAATGAACCTGTTTTTTAATTAACTTCTTGAAATGCCAAATGTATCTGCATATATAGAATCACCCACATGCTTACGTTTGATAAATGGAATCAACTGCAATTGAAATTGTGTTTTTCTTTTTAAAGTTAAGTAAGTAAAGATGACATTTGTAGTGCAATTGGTGCAATCCCTGTGGACGCTGGACTACGTCACGTGTCGCCCACATTATGGGCCGTGTCTGACATGCTAGTCTGTAGTACGGTGGCCCTCAGGGACTTATGCTGGCCCCTTGGTTCTTCGCTGCAGAATCTTTGATGAGCCATCTCATACTGTCAGAGCTCTGGTGGAGCCAGCTGCACATTGACACAAACAAAACAACCCAACTACTCATTTGGGCTTTTCTGCCTGTAGTAACATCTGGCTGGTGATCACGTGACTCGTGTGATGCAAAAAAAAAAAAAAAAAAAAAAATAAGTGTTTCCATTGCAGTTGTGAAATACATCTATTTCAATATGCCCGAAAAACCACCTCATCCTAGAGCAGAAACATTTAGTCATTTAACACCATTTCACTTTTAAATTGAGCAAATTTATTTTCATAATTTCAATTTGCATAATTCTGTGGTTAATGGAAGTGCAACTACTGGCTGGCTGCTGCATCTGAGAGGCACGTTAAATGAGATGTTGTCTCTTTTTTTTTTTTTTCTCTTATCATGTACTTTATATTTTTATATTCACTGGAATTTTCCCTGTAGCCAATCAATCAAATCAATCAGTCAAATTTTATTTGTATAGCACATTTCAGCAGCAAGGCATTTCGAAGTGCTTTACGTCATAAAGCCAATGAAGAGATAAAAAGGAAAATGAATTTTATGTAAGAAAAATAGAAAAAACAGTTCATTAGAAAACATGGGAAGATGAACATGCTTCATCCTCCCAATCAATAATTCATTAGAATAATTGTAAAACTCTCAAAGCATCATTTCCATGGGGAGCAGCATGAGGAGGAGGAGGATAAAAAGCTGGAGCTGCTGCTCTCGTCGACAGCGATGGAGGAAACTGAACTCTGTTTTCCACGAATGTTCAACTCCTCCTGCAGGAGGCCAAAGCGTCCCTACTTTGAGGTCATGCTGGTTTACACTGCGCTGTCTTTTATCTCCGTCCTCACTGTAATTCTGAACCTGCTGGTCATTATCGCCATTTCTCACTTCAGGTGGGACACTTTCCAGGTTTTGTCATGTTGTGCGTTTTCAATTTGGTAGCTGATGTCTCAGTTAACATCACGTTCCTCTGGTCTTTCTCCACAGGCAGCTGCACACTCCCACCAATGTCCTCCTCCTCTCTCTGGCTGTGTCAGATTTCCTCGTCGGTCTCCTCATGTTCTTTCAGATTATTCTCATAAACGGCTGCTGGTTCCTCGGTGACATAATCTGTGTTTTGTATCAGTATCTGGCTTATACGATCACTGCAGCCTCAATAACAACCATGGTACTGATATCTGTTGACCGTTATGTGGCCATTTGTTACCCTTTGCAGTACTCCACTAGAATGACACAAAAACTAGTGAAGCTCTGTGTGTGTGTGTGTTGGTCTGGCTCAGTGATCTTTCAGTGTGTGATCCTGAAGGACGACCTGCAGCAGCCGGGCAGGTATAACTCCTGTTACGGCGAATGTATCATTGTCATCAACTACGTTGTGGGATTTGTTGATATGACCTTTAACCTGATTCTCCCCATCACTGTTATTGTGGTTCTGTATGTGAGAATATTCACGGTGGCGGCAGCTCAGGCTCGGGCGATACGCTCTCGGGTCGCGGCCCCTGCGCTGCACGGCCCCCTCACCAGAATGAAATCTGAGTTGAAGGCAGCCAGGACGCTCGGTGTAGTCGTTGTCGTGTTTCTTCTGTGCATGTGCCCGTACTTTTGTGTTGCCATCACAGGGCAGGACCAGTTGCTCAACGCGTCATCGGCAACTTTTGTCATATATTTGATTTACTTTAACTCCTGCTTAAACCCTATTATCTATGCCTTTTTTTACCCCTGGTTCAGAAAATCAATCAAACTCATTGTAACACTTGGGATCCTGCTGCCTGACTCGTGTGACATCAATGTGATATAGAGAGGTAGTGACAGCTGAAAAGATAAGATCAGGTAAAGTTTAAACTCCACAGTTTCTACGTGAGTTTAATGAATTAGCCTCGACTGTTTATCTTAGTTAGCAAAATCTTCTGAAGCCGCCCATATGCATGCAGCGATGCACATTCAAACAGCCAAACCCCTTTGGTGAAGGTTAGAAACTAAAATTACAATAATGTTTTTAAAGGTACACCGTGTCTCTTACCGTACTTCTGTGTAAAATTTACAGGGTTACCCCTTTTTTAAACTCTAAAAAACCAAGAGAGATTTCTGAGCTTTCAGCAGATCCAATATGGATGAAATATTATCACATTTATCGAATAATAGAATCTTTATTAAAAATATATATATATATATTAATCTAGTTTAAAAGGTTTTAAATGTTTTTACAAATTTGATCAAATATCCCTTGGTGTATTTTTTCTGTTTAGTTAAATGAAATATCCTAAAAACACTACGTATGTGTATGCTTGTATGTCGCCATCACGTCTGTTCAAACAGAGGACATACTGAATGGGAAAGACAAAACTTTGATTAGAAAAAAAATCTCACTCCATGCTGTTTTAAAAATATGTGGCCTACTGTTGTTGAGAATCACAGTGGATGGTTTGAAAAGATTTTTGCTCGAGTCGTACAGTAAGATTCTGTAACTTAGAACGCTGCCTGAATAGTTTTTAATTGGTTGTTTTTAGTTCACATATAAATGTTAAGTGAGTAATTATTAAAGTCTTTTTAACTCTTGTTGTGTCTCCAGTCTCCACATTTATTTACTGAACTCCACAGAATGTTCAAGGCCTTTGAGATTTTTTTTGTATCCATCCCCTGACTTATACTTTTCATTAACCTTTTCTCTGATTATCTTGGAAGTGTTCATACTGCAATGGTTGCTAGGAATACTGATGAACCAGTGAATGGACCATCCAGACTTTATACTACAGTCACTGGAGACACACTCACTGCACTCAACTCAAATCAAATTAAATCAAATCAAAAATACTTCTTTGATCCCAAAGAGAAGTTAAATGAGGTTGTAACTCATATTAATTTAAATTCTTCAAAGAGTTTTAGTAGATAGTGATGGCTGTTGGTGGGAAAGATATAAGGTCTACAGTGCAAGGAAACACACACTGTGCTTCTAGGTTTTCCACTTTGTAACTTTTTCTTGCACAAGTGCTACTTTACTTCTTCTTTTCCTCTGTTTTTTATTGAGCTATTTCTCTTTATCATGTTTAATCAATTTTATTTTAGAATTGTATTCAAAGTAGGCAGAACTGAGCAGACTAAAATCTCATTATCTAAGAATAATTTTTAAAACAATGCATCGAACATGTTCCGTTTATCCCGTGGACGTGTGCTAACCTGTTCAAAAGGTCATTGCAGAGCACAGAACTGACCAGTCTAAAAGTTCAGCGTTTACTGTTCTGTGGTGTCGCTCGCAACCGTTCTATGGGGTGTTGGACTGAGTAGCTTGTATGATGAGTTCAGCAGACACCCAGTTGCACCAGGCGTATGATCATTTCTGCTGCCGCTGGTCTGGTGGAACTGAGCAGAGAAGGTGAGCGGGAGGAGTCCTCTGTGGGGCGGAGCTCAGCGAGGGCCTGAAGCTCTAAGGTACAGCGTTGGGTAAACAGGTGGCGCTTTGTAAGAGCAAGCGTTTAGACAAGCCTGAATGGCTGCCACAGGTTTACTCAAACACACATGAATGGATCAAAACTTTTTTTTTTCTTATGAGGGAATTATAACATGATATAAAGCTAAATAAAAAAAAAAGCTGATAAGAAAACTGAACTAGAACAGCTGAACATCATTACAGACAATTCAGAATCCCCGTGGCTGAAGTTCGTTGTGAACCCAATCAGCCTGAATGCTGAATGTTCACACCCATGCAGTCAGATTGTTGGAGCTTCTTGATTGGTGTTTCACTCAAGTCAAATTTAAATCAAGTAAAACGTTTTGAAAATATTTATTATAGTCACATTTTCTTACATCTCAAAAAGACGGACTTTTAACAGGGTTCAGCTTTCAGAGTTACTATACCTGTCACTGCTCTGCATGTCGACAAAGATCTCCTGGGTCATCCAGTACTGGATCGTTGTTTGTCAGTGGATGAGTGTGTGTCTCAATTTCTTGCTTTATAGTTTTTAACAGTTTACAGTAACTGTGATTAAATACGGGTCAAATTCTTCATCGCTCAACTGATCAGTTTTTTTTTTATTTTCTGTTTCCACAAGTGAGTATCTTCATAAATCCAGACAGCCGATATGTTGTTGTCATGAGGTCACCATGGAGACAGTACAGTAGGGGTAGCATTTGACCGGAGACCAATACCTTAAAGGTGTGCCACAGAGTTTAACAGGTTATATAAACTGGAGTTTGGTCTGAAAGTCATCAGAGATGGAAGGAGCTGAACTCTGCTTCCCAGAGCTCCTCAACACCTCCTGCAGTAAACCAAACTATTCTCCCTCTGATATGATGTTCTTTTCTATTATTGTTTGTCTTTTTTCTTTTCTCACAATGATTCTGAACTTGCTGGTCATCATTGCCATCATGCACTTCAGGTAAACATTTGTTTGAATGTAAACCTAAACATTTCTTGAAAAATCACAGCAGAGGGCCGTGATTGTGAATGGAATTAAATATGTGACAGATTTTGATGAAATGAGAGAAGTCTTTATGTGTTTGTGTTTTTAATCTTTCCAGGCAGCTTCACACCTCCACAAACGTTCTCCTTCTCTCTCTGGCTTTCTCAGATTTCATCATGGGTTTCCTGTTATTCTTTCAAATTTTCTTGAATGGCTGCTGGTATCTTGGCAATATCATGTGTGCTTTGATTACTGCTTTAGGTTTTATTGTTGCATCTACCTCAGTGCAAACTATGGTCCTCATTTCAATTGACCGCTACGTAGCCATATGTGATCCTTTACATTATCCCACTAAGGTCACTCTAAAACGAACCCAAGTGTCTGTTTCTGTGTGTTGGACTTGTTCTCTTGTTTATTCCACTGTGATTTTAAAGGAGGATCTGCAACAACCAGGCAGATTTAATTCCTGTGTTGGAGAGTGTACATTTGAGATAGGCCTCACAGGATTTATTGTTGATCTCTTATTTGCTTTTCTTCTTCCTGTTATTGTCATCATTATTCTGTATGTTACAGTCTTTGTGGTGGCTGTGTCTCAGATTCGGACCATGCGCTCTCACGTTGCAGCCGTCTCACATCAGCGTTCAGGAAAACCGAAGAAATCTGAAATAAAAGCCGCCAGGACTCTTGGGGTTGTTATAGTTGTGTTTCTGCTGTGCCTTTGTCCGTATTTTTGTGTCTCAGTTCTGAGCCCAGAGAGTATATTCAGTAGTTTATCAGGTGCTTATCTCCTAATACTATACTATGTTAATTCCTGTCTAAACCCTCTGATCTATGCATTATTCTACCCCTGGTTTAGAAAATCTATCAAAATTATTGTTACACTTAAAATTCTCAAGTCTGGCTCCTCAGATGCAAACTTACTGTAAACTTCAATAATGTATATTACTTTGTTAAAGTATAACTACTCATTTTGACACATATGACCTTAATCTTCAATGTATTTCAATGTAATGTTCGTAACAGTGCTGACATATGAAGAGACAGTTAATGTCATGTTTCTGGCCCGTCTGCCTGCTATGTTTGTCCCCGCAGTTCCCACCTCTCATCAAGCTCATCTGGTTCACCTGCATGCTGAGTGCAATCAGGCTCATGTTTCCCACTTGTGCACAGCAGTTATATTCAGCTCTCAGGCAGGCAGACGGTGCCAGATTTTTGAAAGCCTCAGAGTGAGTAGATATCCAGCATTTCTTCCTGACCTGACCCCGTTCTGAACTCTTTTCTGCCCCTTGGATTTGCCTGCCTTGTCTAGCCCACGTCGGATTCTCCACTGGCTTCTGTTTTCTGGACACGACCCTGTTTCTGTCCTCTGACCTCTGTCTCCTGCCTCGCCCTTTGGATTTTGTCTGCTAGAAGTTGCCTGAACGTGCTGGACCCTTTTTCTGTGCCCTGACCACCGCTCTCTGCCTGACCCTCAGACTAGTTTTACTCTGTCCTGCCTGCTCCTAGCTCCGTCCCTCCTTGGAGCTGCCACTGGTTGCCAGCCTTGGTGCTACCTGGACCACTCATCCTCCACAAACGCTAAGTAGGTTAGTGGTTCTTTTCTGTTCAGCTTTGGCCTCTCCCCCAAGTATACAACCCTCTAACCTTCCTCTCTGTCCTCAGAGGTTCCTGTTCCTTTGCTGGTGGCTGCCTGTCCCTTACCCCGAACTTCAATAAAGAACTTATTATTTTGTACTTTGTGTCTGACTGAAATTTCGGGTCCTCAGTTCTGATCATTACAGTTAAGGTTTTGGTGACCGGACTGAATCTTTATAGCACTTTTCTTGATATGTCAAATTTATAAAGATATCATTAATTTTAGCAGTCTTTTGTCAACTGTCAAATAGTGACTAAACTATACTTAGATCTATTTAAAAAATATAACAAACCAGGAACTTCTTAGGTTGCATAATAGAAAAATAAAATCTTCAGGAGTGCTGTCTGTGGTCGCTCTCGAAGGAATGCTCAGACGTCGCTCTATGAAGTGCATTATCTCGTGACAAACCTCAAAATTGCTTATTGGCATCATGTCTTTTTCCATCATGTTATAATTTTGTGCCCTCTGCTTTTCTGTCATCACATTCTCGCCTTCACAGCACATCAGTCATTTTTGGTTGAGAAATTTAAACTGCTCCGTCATGGAGCTCGGCTGAATCAGCACTATGAAGGTAAAACTTAAGGAGCTTGTTGAGTGTTTCAATTTTGAAAACAGAACCACATCTAGTGCATCTTGCATCCCACACTGGATGCTGCTTGGACCATTTCTTTTTCCCGTTCTGGTATGGTCCCGCCATCTTTATTCTTGTATCAAATGGCTCTGCTTAAGAATGACCAGTGGTGCCCTCTGTTGGATAGCAGCTAAACTACAACACTAAAAGAAGCTCTTACCATGACACCCAGTTTTTATAGTTATTGTTACATTTTCTACATTCATAACTCGATTGCTTAAAATGTAAACACCATCAGATTACCAAGTGACACAGTGTCTGATATAACAGAGAAAATACTGATCAGGTCGGATACATGAGGCTGAATTAAAACTGGCATATTGTTTTAACTATGATTGCGGTGCTTTTGCTTTGCAGTGTAACTTTTCTCATCCCTTTTAATCTTCAGTTTAAAATTTTCCAATGATTCCGAACCTCTTTGCTACTCACATCCTGTAATGTATCATCCTCATCATGCAAAACATATTTTTTAATATGGCAGCATATTAAAAAACTTATTTTTTTTAATATGGCAGGATACACTGCAAGATTGAAAACAGTCTGGCAGTAGCTTAACTTTTTTCTGTATTGTTGTTATTGATAGTTAGCCACAAACATGATCGTCACAATGAACATATTTGTTTAATTTCTTTAGTTGTTAATGTTCTATTTCAGAGCGTATTGTTTTGAGTTTTCCTTCCTGACATTTTGAGGTGTCCTTGGTCAACAGGATGTTCACAATATTTTGATCCGCTTTGTATTCTTTTTAAATATTAGACACAACTGACAAAGACTTTTTACTGCAGTCTAGCTTAATTTACTTTTTTCAAAAAGTTTTAAGTTCTTTTCTTATTGTTTCAGCTCATAGCTCTGTTGTTTCTCTTTCAGTTATCCAGGTAGCTAATTCTAAGGTCTGCAAACATTTTAACTGAAGGCCTGCTTGCATGATGAGACTTTTCAAGTTTTGCTGCAGAAGGAAACAATTAACGGATCATACTCTAGCACTGGTAATGCAGTTTCATTTATCATATCGCTGATCTGTAAGTGACTCGTCTTAACACAAAACTAGCGGCTCTGAACTAAAGCAGCCCAACCCAAAGCAATTTTGTTGTATAGAAACAAAGTTGGGGAATTATCAGGTGAGATGAATTATGACCATAGATGTTTGGACTTTTTGTTTCAGTTATGTTTCTGTTTTGCTCCTTTCTTCATTGCTTATTTCCTCATATCTTACCATTTTGTGTCATCCCTTCTCACTGTTATTCTCACTGTTTGTTTCTTTAGATGAAAGTTTATTTCTGTTTTTGTTTGTTTGTATTAGGTTCAGGTTTATTTCCCCTCTTTTCATTCTCTTTGCTTTCACCTTCCCTCTGCCTGCCAGCTCTTGTCTATCATCTTATCTCTCAGCTGCATTCACTCACCTCTGATTAGCCCCTGTCATTTCCATACTCCTTCCTCAGTAAATATACAGCTTACTCAGTTCATCGTTCAATTCACTTCAGTTTATTTATACAGCCCCAAATCACAACAAATATCATCTTGAGGCACTTTACAGCAGAAGTCATTTTACATTCTAGTTTATTGTAGTTATTAAAGAATATGTTCAGCTTATTCATATTAGTTTAAGACATTCCCATCTAAGGAAACCCAGCAGAGCATTTATTCAATGACTTGCAGCTTTCTCTCCTCCTGGATGACACTGTAGCCACAATCGCTTGCATTCTGTCGTTGACTTTACAGCGATTCTTCACACCAAGCATGCATGCAGCGACAGTGGAGAGGAAAAACTCCCCTTTCACAGGAAGAAACCTCCAGCAGAACCAACGTGGCTCAGTACATGCAGCCGACTGGAGGTTTGAGAGAGCAGAGCAGAGCCGTGTTTGTGTTGCCTTTCTTCTGGTCTTCGCTTCACGTCTCTTGTCTTTCGTTCTGCAAGTCATTCTGCTGCTCTCATTAAACAGTCTGTGCACGGTGCTCACCCTGAAATAATTATGTGCACTTAATGGTGTACTCATTTCTAATAGGATATTTTTTCACACAAATAATTTATATGTATGGGCATTTTTCTATTAAAAATCAAATCTGTATACAGGCTTGAACTAGAGATACTGTAATAACTTTGTGTTCATTAACTGTTCAAATACACATCGAATAAAACCAGGTTGGACTAAAATTAGCTGAGATTTAGTCATTCAGCTCCTCAGTTTAAACAATGTTCACACGATGAGTCAATATGAATATCTTCTACCTAACGTTGGTCCAAAGTGCAAAATGTTGCCTCTCCCAGTAAAGAGTGACCACAGAGAAGCTTAGGTTGGGCCAGCATCCAACATGACAACAGCAATACCTCAGATGTTTTAATTGTTCTGTTTTCCTCCAATAAAATACGTCTTTAGATCAGAGGCTAATTTCTTTACATCACAAAAGCGTCAGATGAGTCAGACTTCAATATCTGCAGTGTAAGAATCAGTTTGACTGATTTCCTAAACCAGGGATAAAACAGGGCGTAGATCAGAGGGTTCAGGGTGGAATTAAAGTAAAACAGAAGAAAAGTCACAGATGAAGCACTGACCGCTGCATCTTCTGCCATAAGAATAACACAGAAATATGGGCAGGTGCACATCAGAAACACAACGACGACAACCCCAAGTGTTATGGCTGCCTTCATTTCAGACTTCTTAGCTGTGACTTTCACTGAGCCCTGGAGTGAAACCGCTGCAACGTGAGACTGCATGGCTCGAGCCTGAGACACGACCACTACAAAGACTCTGACATACAGAATGAGGATGGCAGAAACTGGACCGATGAAAGACAACAAAAGATCCACTATTCCTCCAACATAATCTAGGACAACTACACACTCTCCAAAGCAGGAATTATACCTGCCTGGTTTTTGCAGGCTGTCTTTCAGGAGAAGGCTGTGACAAAGAAAAGCAATCATCCAACACAGTGAAACGCACATCTTCGCTCGTTCTGTAGTGACTTTGCTGGAGTAGTGCAGGGGGTAACAGATGGCCACGTAACGATCAACTGAAATGAGCACCATGGTTCCTATTGAGGCAGCAGTGATGGCATAGTCCAAAACAACATAGAAGGCACACATGATGTCCCCAAGATACCAGCAGCCATCTATCAGCACTATCTGGAATGAAATGAGGAATCCCACCAGGCAGTCTGAGACAGCCAGAGAGAGCAGCAGGATGTTGGTGGGGCTGTGGAGCTTCCTGCAGAAATGAGAAAACAACCCACTTGTAATCTAATACAGCTACGTTTGTAATTTCAAACAAATAAGGTCAGAGTGACACATCCACAATCTATTGTTTGAAACTGTTTTTGAAAGGCAAAGTCTGTCATTACTTAAAGTGGGAGATGGAGATGATGACCAGCAGGTTGAGTGTCACAGTGAGGAAAGAGATGAATGACAGAGCAATGTAAATCAACAACGATACTGAGGGAGGATGCATGGTCTTGCTGCACGATGCATTGAGGTGCTGTGGAAAGCAAAGCTCAGCTTCTTCAGAGTCTTTCATTGTTAGACAGCAGAACAGAAGCTACTGAAGTCTGTCTTATGAAAATATTAGACAAATCATCTCTCTCTCTCTCTCCGGCGCAATGTACCAGAGGCGGGACTTAAACAGTGTGTTACTCAGATTCTACTGTGCAATGAATTTATGCAAATTAGACAGGCCTATTCTCTGTTTTCAAATCACTTCTTAGAAGTCAACTTGTTACCTTGTCACTCTGCTCTTTGACTGCATTTGAGATACTTTATTTAGTTTTTTTGTGTTTTATCTGTATGGCTGCTCTTATCCCTGACTTATGTTTCTTAATGGCCATACTTATAAAGATTTCCTGTCTAAATGCAGACTATTGACTCATTTTGGTCTTTTTAAAATACATGGCACTTTGATTCTGTGTGACGTTTGAAATATCTTTATATATGAAGCTGGATTGTATTATACAGCACATACAATTTCACATCCACATTTTGTGGGAACCGTTTGGGGATGATGCCCCCTGAAATAATAGCAGGGTTCTTTTAATCAGCTGCTGTTTGAACTGATAAAATATGCTGGTGAAAACCCCAGCTAGCTGGTCCTCACAGTCCCTCACATTCTCTGCCCTCAGCATTCTCCGTACAGTGATGGTCTGGCTATGGAGGGATGACCGCTGCAGTATCTGGGCTCTGCTGGTGATTCAGCCGTGAGAGGTCATCGACTCCGACACTTCTTTAAACACCTTTTTGTTGTGAGTCTTTTCATCTAGCTCTCTCTTAATGTTGCCGTACGCCACCAAGCACAAAGAAAAAGCATTGGACCACGGTGTGGGTTTCGGTGTTGCCATTATTGTTTTTAAAAACTTCAAAATGGGTTGAGTCCCTCCTCTGAGTTCTTATTAACAAATTTGCCACATTAACAAATGGCAAATTTGTGACTGTTGCAACCAGTAACTCCAGTAAGCAATCAGTGACAGTCTTCTGATGTTGGGTTTTCAGGTCATCATGGTACACTTGGAAACACAGAGCTCGAGAAGCACAGGTGGAAAAAGATCATTCCAGTCCAGTTTCTTGATTCTTGTATGGTTGATTATTTTTATTGGCTTTATATTTTACCTTTAATAATGTTCAGATAAATGCACCTTAATATGTAGTATAGCTTCCTGTTTTTGATAAGGATCTTAGCCAGTCATAACTCAATGCTATATTTAGCAATCCCTGCATGTTTTAGGATCCTGAAATAGTTTATACAGAATTAAAAGGCTCTCTGGACACAATGAAATCTGTGCTGACACAAAAGGTAGAAAAAAAATGATCCACAATTGTGTAATAATTCCAATAACAATGATCCATTAAAAAAAAGGTGTTGTCCCTTGAAAGATTTATTTCCATCCATGACCTCTATGAAAAGATTAGGATTCTCTTTACATTATGATGGTTTCACACGACTCTGGCTTCAATATCTGCAGAGTAATAATCAGTTTGACTGATTTCCTAAACCAGGGATAAAACAGGGCGTAGATCAGAGGGTTCAGGGTGGAATTAAAATAAAACAGAATAAAGGTAGCGGATGAAGCACTCACTGCATCTTCTGCAATTAGTGAAACACAGAAATATGGGCAGGTGCACATCAGAAACACAACGACGACAACCCCAAGTGTTACTGCTGCCTTCATTTCAGACTTCTTAACTGTGACTTTCACTGAGCCCTGGAGTGAGACCGCTGCAACGTGAGACTGCATGGCTCGAGCCTGAAATACAACCACTACAAAGACTCTCGCATACAGAATAATGATCACAGTGAAAGGACAAATAAAGGATGTCAAAAGGTCAAAAACTCCCCCAATATAATCTAGAAAAACGACACATTCTCCAGAGCAGGAATTATACCTGCCTGGGTGCTGCAGGTTGTCCCTCAACAGAACACAATGATAAAGAATGGAGCACATCCAAAACAGTGAAACACACATCTTCGCTCGTTCAGTGGTGACTTTGCCGGAGTAGTGCAGAGGGTGACAGATGGCCACGTAACGATCAATGGATATGAGCACCATGGTTCCTATTGAGGCAGTAGTGATAATATAATCCAAAATTAAGTAAATGGCACACATGATGTCCCCAAAATACCAGCAGCCGTCTATCAGCTCTATCTGGAAGGAAATGATGAATCCCACCAGGCAGTCTGAGACAGCCAGAGAGAGCAGCAGGATGTTGGTGGGGCTGTGGAGCCTCCTGCAGAAATGAGAAAACAACACCACACTGTTAGTGTCTGTAAAGTTTGCCACACATAAATTCATACAAAATCATCTTTACAAATGTTTCCCTTTCAAGAGAGGCCAAAACTGTTTACTTGAAGTGACAGATGGAGGTGATGACCAGCAGGTTAGAAAATACTGTAAGTAGAGAGATGGAAGATAATGTTAAGTGAATAATCAGGGACACAGAGGGGGGCAGCATGGTCTTTCTGCAGGATGTATTGAGCAGCTGGGGAAAGCAAAGTTCAGCTTCATCAACAGTTTTCATAATTAGACAGAGGAGGAGACAAGAAGCTGTTCAGTTCGTTTCAAGCCTCAATCACTTTGCCAAACAACTGTCTTATATATATTCACCTCTCTGTCCTCTGTTGATGTGAAGGTGGGGCTTAATAAATATTCATGCTCCTGTTCTGTAGCTTTTATAAAAATTAATTATATCTGTAACTTATTTTATGCTTTGCAAAAATACTGCATAATGTGTGTATTGGTTCTAATTAGTTGTACATTTGATGCAGGTAAAATATATCTAACCTACCTGTTCTGAGTGTCAAACCTGTAACACGTTTTATGATAAAATTAGATGCTTTTTTATGAGAATTTCACTGATTCTCTCGGTGGCTTACAATAAAAAGGTCCTGAATGAAGATGCCAAGAGCAGCTTTTTCTTATCAAACTAAAATGATGTGGATTCTTTTTGCTGCTATCATTTTAAAAACATAATATGTTTCCTGAGGTCAAAGGTCAAACAGCCGCCCACATTTACAAAATCAAAATAAAAAAATCAATCGCATGCTAACATTTGCATTTGTACTGCTTTTGTTTTGGAGATATTAACAAAAGGTCCCAGAGGTCAGAGGTTAACCAGCCCTCCCACATTTATCCAGATCAAGTTAAATTGATGTCAATCAATTGTGCTACAATTTTGAGCTGGTTTGTGCTTCAAGTTTTTGTTTTGCTCCTATCTCTGAAAATTTTGTTATGTGTCAGCAGCATGTCATCGAGAGCGGCCAGAGGGGTTGCCGGCGATTTTTAATGTTGACTTTGTTCAAACCCCAGTAGTCAATGAAGGATTGGGACCCCCATCCGTCGTTTTAAAGAGGAAACCAGAAACCTTCGGGGAGGTGGTGAGTCTAAAAAACTTGTTAAAGAGCCTTGGTGTTCAACTTTTCCATGGTTGCATTTTTCTTGGGGGATAGGAAGAACAGATAGGGGGATGTGAGGATAGGGAAGATGGAGTCTCCCCTCACAGTACAGTAAAACCTGTACTGATCAACTTAGACCCATCTTCACTCACATCTTTAAGAAATCTCTCAAACTTTGAGAAGTTCCCACCCTCTTGGACTGCTCCACCATCATCCTAGGTCCCAAGAAAAACCCATTACAGGATCAAATGGCAACAGATTGAATGTGCTGTGATGTCTGTGGTCATGAAATCCTTTTAGCACCTGGTTCTGAAACATCTAGAGGACATCACAGGCCCCCTGAAGTCTGCGTACTGGTCAGACAGGTTGGCATGCGATGCACTTAACCTGACTCTACTCTTCATCCTGGACCACCTCGATCATCCAGGGACACAAACCAGGATCATGTTTGTGGACTTCGGCTGTGCCTTCAACACCATCAACCTCCACCAGAAGCTCATCCAGCTCACAGTGCCAGCCTCCACCTGCCATTGGATCACCAAAATCCTCACTCAGTGGCAGCAACATTTGAGGCTGGGAAGCATCTAATCCAGCTCACCAACGATCAGCATCAGTGGCCTCCAGGGGTGTGTTCTGCCCCCTCTCCTATTCTGCCTGTATACAAATGACTGCACATCAATGGACAACACCATGTACGCTGTGGATCACTTCTCGTTCTTAGGAACTACACTTACTTGTGACCCGAGATTGTCGTCGCGCATTGCCTCCATCTAAAAGAAGGTTCAGCAGAGATTACAACTCCTGCTGCCACTTAAGAAGTTCAACCTTCCACAGAAGATGCTGGTCATCTTCTACACTGCCATATTACAGTCTGTCCTGTCTTCATCCATTCTGTGTGGCTTGGCTCATCCACAAAACAGGACAGGTACCAACTGCTGCAACATACCACTAGGTCTGTGGAGACGATAATCGGGGCTGACCTTTCCCTCTATTCATGACCTCTATATGTTGAGGACCAGCAAAAGGGCAGCAAAAGTTATTTAGTCTCTCAACCTGTCATGATTTATGGTGAGGAAGAAGCTGAGGACCCAGGTTGAAATGATGAATATGATGATTTTAATGATGATACAAAAGCACAAAGTCCAAAATGGAGGTGATGCACAGAGTGAACGGAAGGCTAAGCTCAGAACCGGTAGCAATTGGTAAAACAAAAGACAAGGCTAGACGCGACAAGACGACTGACGAGACGGTAAGACAAGGACCACAGGTGGGTATAAATACACAGGGAGACAATCAGGAGAAACAAGGGGGACAATCAAAGGGTAGACGGGACGACCCAGAGACTCCACAGAACACAGAAACCAAAATAAACACACAGAAAAACCCAAATCACTACACAACCTCATGTCTACAACTACAGAGCCCTAATGGCAAAAACTAGAAGACAGACAGTTTCAGTACCCTGACCGTCTCTCTGCTGAACACAATTTATACCTCATATGTCTTGACTATAAGAAAAAAGGCTGCTCAAAGTCTTGTAAATAATAATGTCCTTTCTTCTTCCCCTGGCTGTTCCTTACTAAGTGCTTTTTGTTTATGTTGTAGTTTAAGATTTGTGACTGTACCTTGATTACGATTGAACTGATTATGAAATTCCTTGTTTGTACCCACAAACGTGCCGAATAAAATTCATTCTGATTCTGATATACTGACATATTATCATTCTGTGCAGCAAAAATGATGCACTCTAACGTCTCTTACTGATGAAGTTACGCACTAATTGAGACAACACATTTACACTCCAGTGTAATTATTTGTCTACATTTTTAATGCGTCTGTGAATAATAGAATTTGACATGTTAAAATCCCAGCCTAAAACACATGTAAAAATAATTCATATGTGTGTAAAAGTCATGTATCTGTGTTGTGAATGTAAGCATGTGTTTGTGAGTTAAAGTGGAACTGCACACAAACACATTTTATGTCATTGGATTTTACTGCAATCCCTAAATGTATCACACCAACAGAAAATATGCACGACCTTTGGTCTATTGGTTGGATGTAACAATTTATTGGACATTTGGACAGATTTTAAGACAAAACTGAGTTTGTGCTATTCCAATAAATTCTCTCACTAGCGCATTATTCTACTTTTAGTTTCCATGTCACCAATTTAAAGATTCAAATAAATTTTACAAGATTTATGACAAGACTATCAGTGTGAAGTGTAACATTTAGCTTATATGTTTGTGTTTGCACATTTCAAAGCAATATAGAACAAAATGTAACCAGATATTGTTAGCAAGTTAGGTTAAATTTGTACGCAGGTAAGAATGTTTTATTACTTGTTAAAGTTAAACAATATTTTATAAGATAAAAAAAATGTAAAAAAAAGTTGAGTCCTGCCAATAAGCTAAATATAAATAGAACTTTTTTTTTTTTTTTTTTTTTTGCCATAGGCTGGTATCAGTTTTTATGACAATATTTCTGATATGTTTTACGATTCATAAATGTTTATGTAAATTTATATAGTATTAAATCTGTAACAGGATTTGTTGATCAATGTAATCTGTGCTGTTGCCACAAAGGACATGGACAATCCAGACACATCTGAGACGAGACCAGAGCAGTTTCAACACTTATCATGTAAATTCTCTTCAAGGATTTATTTACATCCAGAGTTTCTTGGCCAATTAAAAAGAGTTGTGTTACTTAAATTCTCTTTACATCATGATGGTTTCACATGACTCTGGCTTCAATATCTGCAGAGTAAAAATCAGTTTGACTGATTTCCTAAACCAGGGATAAAACAGGGCGTAGATCAGAGGGTTCAGGGTGGAATTAAAATAAAACAAAAGGAAAGCCACGGATGAAGCACTGACTGCATCTTCTGCAATTAGTGAAACACAAAAATATGGGCAGGTGCACATCAGAAACACAACGACGACAACCCCAAGTGTTACTGCTGCCTTCATTTCAGATTTTCTAACTGTGACTTTTACTGAGCCCTGGAGTGAGACCGCTGCAACGTGAGACTGCATGGCTCGAGCCTGAGACACAACCACTACAAAGACTCTGACATACAGAATAATGATCACAGTGAAAGGACAAATAAAGGATGTCAAAAGGTCAAAAACTCCCCCAATATAATCTAGAAACACGACACATTCTCCAGAGCAGGAATTATACCTGCCTGGGTGTTGCAGATTGTCCCTCAACAGAACACAATGATAAAGAATGGAGCACATCCAAAACAGTGAAACACACATCTTCGCTCGTTCAGTGGTGACTTTGCCGGAGTAGTGCAGAGGGTGACAGATGGCCACGTAACGATCAATGGATATGAGCACCATGGTTCCTATTGAGGCAGTAGTGATAATATAATCCAAAATAAAGTAAATGGCACACATGATGTCCCCAAGATACCAGCAGCCATCTGTCAGCACTATCTGGAATGAAATGAGGAATCCCACCAGGCAGTCTGAGACAGCCAGAGAGAGCAGCAGGATGTTGGTGGGGCTGTGGAGCCTCCTGCAGAAATGAGAAAACAACACCACACTGTTAGTGTCTGTAAAGTTTGCCACACACACACATTCATACAAAATCATCTTTACAAATGTTTCCCTTTCAAGAGAGGCCAAAACTGTTTACTTGAAGTGACAGATGGAGATGATGACCAGCAGGTTAGAAAATACTGTAAGTAGAGAGATGGAAGATAATGTTAAGTGAATAACCAGGGACACAGAGGGGGGCAGCATGGTCTTTCTGCAGGATGTATTGAGCAGCTGGGGAAAGCAAAGTTCAGCTTCATCAACAGTTTTCATAATTAGACAGAGGAGGAGACAAGAAGCTGTTCAGTTCGTTTCAAGCAACTGTCTTATATATATATATTCAGATCTCTGTCCTCTGTCTGTTTGGAGGTGAGGCATGTTGTGCAGACAAACTCCCTCAGGAATTGCTGTTCACCACGTTAGAGAACTCCTGTAATAAACCAATAGTTATAATAAAATAGTAGTAGTAGCATTCTGTGTAGTTATTGGTATTTATTTAAAGTTTTCTCTGGAAAACCAATACATTAATAGTTGATATTAGTTCAATATATGGAAGCGAAACCAACACAGACTGAATGGCATCATTCACTGCCTTCGCTGCCTTTGCTACAGCTACAGACATGCTGCAGTTCTAAAACAGCACTGGAAATCAACGCCGTCGTTCACATCTTCTCCTTCTGTTTGCTGGTTCACCCATTAAAAAAAATCTACCGGAGAGAATCCAGTCCAGACTGCTCTGAGTCCTGAAGGCCGATGCAGAGCAGCTCTGTGTGATTCTGCAGCACCTCTTCAACCGTAGCCTGGTAAATCTGCTCGACTCAAACAAGTAGAAGCCATGGCTAGAACTTGTTAGTTTCTTCAGAACAGGAAGATCGCAGTCCCAAAGGCCCATGAGATCATGACAATGGATGTCAAACGCATTGAAAGTCTCAGTTCACAGCCAGGACAAAATGTAGTGAAGCTGGCCGGGCAGAGGACAAGATGACGTTTAAAGAAGTACAGTGAAGAGACGGCAGGCCTCCCGTCTTTGACTCTGCAAAGTTTCTTCAAGCAGCAACAGAGTCTGAAAGACAGAATCTTTACAACGGTTAGCAAAGTGCAGGCCAGTGTCACAGCCAGCAGAAAAGAGACTGACAGCAGACTGCTAAAGCAAATGTCAGTCCTTAACCCTGACAAGTGGGACAATGATGATCCCAGACATGGAGAAGATGAGGTCAAGGCTTTGTGCCTTCTCCCACGTGTTCATCTGAATGAACACGAGCAGGGGCGGATCTACTGGGGTGGCAACATGGGTGGCACTTGCCACCCCTGTTGCCACCCCAGCTAGCGACAATGGATTCAATAAATAGTTATGGCAAATCGGACATTAAGCGCATAAAACTCGTTTTTCCGACAACATCGAATGCAACACAATGTAACCTGACACCCACTGCTAAGTAGTGGGAAGTGCGAGAGAAGGACAGAGCGCGAGGCAGCAGCATTGATGGATATTACTGGACTGGACATTAGTGATTTATCGTAAGTCACACTTGCGCCATTCCTGTCCATTGAGTCAGGAATATCGGTGGTCAGGAAAATACTACAATTACGCAAAGAATCAGAACAACGGACGCAATGTTTAGCAGTTAATTCAACCATAGATAATGGTAATAAGGGCTTCAGATTTCATAGGTGAGGAAAAAGTTTTAATTTAAAGAAAATATTGAACAAGTGAGCAGTGGGTCAGTTATACTAGCCTAACTGTTGTTAGTGTGCTATTGATAACCTTAGCGTGTGCTGCGCAGTTCGGTGTGTTTTGGTTCCGTTAGCACTAAATAACTCGCCAAGTCATCTGTAGAGCAGCTGTTTAAATCAGTTAATCAACCGCCGCTGTGTTCAGACGAAAACTTATTAATAATCACAATATAGACATTAAGTCTGACAACATAACATAACAGACCGGATGTTCTGTTTTAGTGTTTTTGCTACTTTTTTGTGTGGGAAATGTTTGTTTTTGGTGTTGATTCCCCTGATCGGTAATCTCTGCTCTGTCTGCTCGTTGACCTGTCTAGTTTGGTTCTTCACCTGTTTATCAGCTTTATTGTACCTTTATTGTGGCGCTCTGCAGCCGCTGTAATTCCTAAAAACAACCGACAAAAACTGAGCTAATCCCCTGTGTTCACAAAACGTGGTGATATTTATGGGTGCGTTCACACTGCAGCCTGAAGTGACTCAATTCCAATTTTTTTTGACATAATGCGACCTGTATCCGCTCTTTTCATGGCAGTGTGAACAGCACAGGTCGGATTCTTTTTCGAATGTGACCCATATCCGAAAATGCGACCTAACGTCCAGGTCGCATTCATCCAAACTGAACGTCACTGTTTCTCAACAAATCTCACTATTCTGCGTCCTGATATGCGCAAGTGGGAAGAAAAACAACAACCATGACGGATTATATGAGGATGAAGTTGTTAATATGCAGCTCCGGCCGGACAACAACTTCAAATATGTAAGCTAAGCTCCACCGTTAGCCTCCATGTTTAGGGCAGTTGGCAGAACACTGAGAACGCTGACTATTGCGCCCTCTACTGCGCATGCGGGACACTTTCAGGTCATACAGGTCGCATTTACTGGCAGTGTGAACGGCCCTGGCAAAAAAATCAGAATTGAGTCACTTCAGGCTGCAGTGTGAACGCACCCTCTAACAGTCATCAAACTACGGCGCCTACAACATATTTAAAATAAAATGTTTGACCAATATAAATAGAAATTCGCCCCTTCTTGCATTTTGACAGAACTAACAGAAACTAAACTGTTTATAGATTTGTATCATGGAGAATTTATCAAACATCAGTTTTCTAATCTTTATTTTAAGTCGTATTTAATAGATATATCTAATAACAAATGATGGCGCTACTAATATTTTCGTGACAGATTTCTCCTTGTCCTGTATTGGGATAAAATGGTTTTCTGAACACAATGAATCACATAGCGACCAATAGGCGCTGTCCAGTCCAGTAATACATATCAATTAGCAGGAGTATGAAAGACGTAAAAATAATTAACTATACTACATTAAGAAATTGTAATTAAGCCTCAGTGCTGCATGAAGCTCATTTTGAAACAATGCAAGTTAAACATATATATATATATATATATATATATATATATATATATATATATATATATATATATATATATATATATATATATATATATATATATATATACTGCCACCCCTGAATATATCCCTGCCCCCCTCTTGCCACCCCATAAATATTTTCCTAGATCTGCTTTGGATTCATTGAGTACAAGGCAAGTGGAGGAACAAGCTTCCCTAACAAGATGAAGAAATTGCTAAATGTCCGTAACGCCCTGATTTCATGCCCAATTTCTACTAATGTGGCTTAAATTAAAGCTTAGAAAATTGCTGATGTTTTGATATGTAAAATATGTATTCTCCCCGCATATAAATAAATCTATAAACAGTTTGGTTTCTGCCAGCTCTGTCAAGATGAAAAAGAGGACTAAGCAAATTTCTCCTTTTTATTGGTCAATATTTACATTTTAAACAATGGCTGCTGTTAATATTAGCTAGCTAACCACGACTCATGTGTGTTGTGAACTATTTCATCCTATTTCATGATTGTTACAAACATCTGCATGTTCTACAAACAAACAAACCAATTAGTCCAGTTTTTGTCATTTATTGCAGTTATAAAAGTTACAGCGTCTGCAGTCTGACACAGTAAAGTGAGCATAGCGCTGAGGAGGTGAACAATGTGTTTACTGTCTCTTTCCAGCCACCCGTTGCCATAGCAGCGACTGACGGCTCCACAAGCCGACACAGCAGAGATTATGTTAAAAGTGGAACATTCAGTCTGTTATGACTTTATGTTTTCAGGCTTGATATGTTATTGTGATTATTAACTGATTAGCTAGTTTAAAACACCTGCTCTCCTGATCATTGTTTTGGATATTAATGAATATTTTGATTGATATTTGATTGACTTCCTAAGATCGGCCAGTCGATTGCGACCACCTGGTTAGACGCTCCAGGTGAACGTTTAAAATATTCACAAGTAGATGTGAGTTTTGCCAATGGCAAAATTAAGCCCAAGTCCAGGTGTCAGTGGAAAAGGCTTCTTTGGTATAAGAGCAGTTTTCGCATTTGGCATCTTTAAAAATGAATCTTTTGAAGGAAGCCAGAGAAAAGCTTAGCAAACAAACTGAAATAAATAAATAAATATATACAGTATTTCACCAGGAAACCATGTCTTATAAGACCATTTTTACAGAGTGCAAAGTGATGCAGCACAAACTCAAATGAGGATATAAAACTTACTAAACAGCACAACATGTTTTTCTACTTTTGAACGTTTTTTTCTTTTTACATTTCACAAATGGTTTTGTTGATAAAGTACAAAACAATATGTAACCATGACATTTACAGCGTGGTTAACTAAAACTAGCCATAATAGACACTTTAACTATGTTGACAGTTTATTAACTTGTCCGGCGGATGAACACTTGGAGGCGTATTTGTGCATATAAAACTGTGCAGTCAGTCAGCACTACATTCAACCAACATGCCATGTGTGGAGTTTTTGTCAGCTGGTGAATCTGATCTGTACTGAAAAGAACCTTAACACTCTTTCAACATTTATCACATCACACACACCTCAGTTATTCTCCCCTAAAAACCTGCTGCTGCTTACATGAGAAAACAGATTCGTCAACGTTTCAGTTCAAAACTGCGTTTAATCACACTTGTGCAAGTTTGTGAATAAGTTTATTGTTTATATCTCCAACTTATTTTGTAACACCTCGATCTGGTGAAGACGGGTATTGAGGGAGGGGTTTGGATATTTTGGGATTTGGATATTGACTTTTATTTTTACAGAGTTCAGGTCATATTTTTCTGAAATTGGTTCATCTATGTTCAGTTAGTTGGTAAAAGACAAAATCTTATATGTATTCCTACGGTGGAAGCACACACTTTTATTAAACTCATTATTTTATTGGGCCTTTAGTAGGAAAAGAGTTCCTCTGTATGCATTTACATCTGTATCTCATTGTGCTTCAAACCACATTTGTGTTAGAAGAACCAGTTTTCAGGATCTGCAGTGTAAGAATCAGTTTGACTGATTTCCTGAACCAGGGATAAAACAGGGCGTAGATCAGAGGGTTCAGGGTGGAATTAAAACAAAACACTAGGAAAGCCACAGATGAAGTACTGACCCTAGCATCCTCAGCCATGAGTGTGACACAGAAATATGGGCAGGTGCATATCAGAAACACAACTACGACAACCCCAAGTGTTACTGCTGCCTTGATTTCAGACTTCTTAGCTGTGACTTTCACAGAGACCGCTGCGATGTGAGACTGCATGGCTCGAGCCTGAGACACAACCACCACAAAGACTCTGACATACAGAATGACGATCACGGCGACAGGACCGACGAAGGACATCAGAAGATCAAGTAACCCTCCAACATAATCAACACCAACTACACACTCTCCAGAGCAGGAGTTGTACCTGCCTGGCTTTTGCAGGTTACTTCTCAGCAGGAAGCTTTGAACCAGAGCAGAAGAAATCCAACAAATGACAGCACAAATTGTTGCTCTCTCTGCTCTGACTTTGCCGGAGTAGTGCAGAGGGTGACAGATGGCCACGTAACGATCAATGGATATGAGCACCATGGTTCCTATTGAGGCAGTAGTGATAATATAATACAAAATAATGTAAATGGCACACATGATGTCCCCAAGATACCAGCAGCCGTCGACCAGCTCTATCTGCAATGAAATGATGAATCCCACCAGGCAGTCTGAGACAGCCAGAGAGAGCAGCAGGATGTTGGTGGGGCTGTGGAGCCTCCTGCAGAAATGAGAAAACAACACCACACTGTTAGTGTCTGTAAAGTTTGCCACACATAAATTCATACAAAATCATCTTTACAAATGTTTCCCTTTCAAGACAGGCCAAAACTGTTTACTTGAAGTGACAGATGGAGATGATGACCAGCAGGTTAGAAAATACTGTAAGTAGAGAGATGGAAGATAATGTTAAGTGAATAACCAGGGACACAGAGGGGGGCAGCAGGGTCTTTCTGCAGGATGTATTGAGCAGCTGGGGAAAGCAAAGTTCAGCTTCATCAACAGTTTTCATAATTAGACAGAGGAGGAGACAAGAAGCTGTTCAGTTCGTTTCAAGCCTCAATCACTTTGCCAAACAACTGTCTTATATATATTCAGCTCTCTGTCCTCTGTCTGTTTGGAGGTGAGGCATGTTGTGCAGACAAACTCCCTCAGGAATTGCTGTTCACCACGTTAGAGAACTCCTGTAATAAACCAACAAATAAAATAGTAGAAGTAGCATTCTGTGTAGTTATTGGTATTTATTTAAAGTCTTTCTCTGGAAAACCAATACATTAATAGTTGATATTAGTTCAATATATGGAAGCGAGACCAAACAGACTGAATGGCATCATTCACTGCCTTCGCTGCCTTTGCTACAGCTACAGACATGCTGCAGTTCTAAAACAGCACTGGAAATCAACGCCGTCGTTCACATCTTCTCCTTCTGTTTGCTGGTTCACCCATTAAAAAAAATCTACCGGAGAGAATCCAGTCCAGACTGCTCTGAGTCCTGAAGGCCGATGCAGAGCAGCTCTGTGTGATTCTGCAGCACCTCTTCAACCGTAGCCTGGTAAATCTGCTCGACTCAAACAAGTAAGAAGCCGTGGCTAGAACTTGTTAGTTTCTTCAGAACAGGAAGATCGCAGTCCCAAAGGCCCATGAGATCATGACAATGGATGTCAAACGCATTGAAAGTGTCAGTTCACAGCCAGGACAAAATGTAGTGAAGCTGGCCAGGCAGAGGACAAGATGACGTTTAAAGAAGTACAGTGAAGAGACGGCAGGCCTCCCGTCTTTGACTCTGCAAAGTTTCTTCAAGCAGCAACAGAGTCTGAAAGACAGAATCTTTACAACGGTTAGCAAAGTGCAGGCCAGTGTCACAGCCAGCAGAAAAGAGACTGACAGCAGACTGCTAAAGCAAATGTCAGTCCTTAACCCTGACAAGTGGGACAATGATGATCCCAGACATGGAGAAGATGAGGTAAAGGCTTTGTGCCTTCTCCCATGTGTTCATCTGAATGAACACGAGGCCCGCTTTGGATTCATTGAGTACAAGGCAAGTGGAGGAACAAGCTTCCCTAACAAGATGAAGAAATTACTAAATGTCCGTAGCGCCCTGATTTCATGCCCAATTTCTACTAATGTGGCTTAAAGTAAAGCTTAGAAAATTGCTGATGTTTTGATATGTAAAATATGTATTCTCCCCGCATATAAATAAATCTATAAACAGTTTGGTTTCTGCCAGCTCTGTCAAGATGAAAAAGAGGACTAAGCAAATTTCTCCTTTTTATTGGTCAATATTTAAATTTTAAACAATGGCTGCTGTAAATATTAGCTTGCTAACCACGACTCATGTGTGTTGTGAACTATTTCATCCTATTTCATGATTGTTACAAACATCTGCATGTTCTACAAACAAACAAACCAGGCAATTAGTCCAGTTTTTGTCATTTATTGCAGTTATAAAAGTTACAGCGTCTGCAGTCTGACACAGTAAAGTGAGCATAGCGCTGAGGAGGTGAACAATGTGTTTACTGTCTCTTTCCAGCCACCCGTTGCCATAGCAGCGACTGACGGCTCCACAAGCCGACACAGCAGAGATTATGTTAAAAGTGGAACATTCAGTCTGTTATGACTTTAGGTTTTCAGGCTTGATATGTTATTGTGATTATTGAGAGGTAGGTCCCTGATTAGCTAGTTTAAAACAACTGCTCTACTGATGAGCTGTCGGAGTGGGCCTGTGGGTTGCGCATTTAAATTTCTATTTTTACATTTTTCCGAAAACAATAACTACAGTGACTATTATTACTTTGTTGGATCATTACTTGGAACGTGTTTTGTTTGTCGTTAGTGAAGTTATCAGTGTTTCGGATATTAACGAATATTTTCATTTGTGCATCAAACGAGAGGAGCTAGCGTAGAGATCGACTTCCTGAGATCGGCCAGTCGATCGCGATCACCTGGTTAGACGCTCCAGGTGAACGTTTAAAATATTCACAGGTAGATGTGAGTTTTGCCAATTGGGAAAATTAAGCCCACGTCCAGGTGTCAGTGGAAAAGGCTTCTTTGGTATAAGAGCAGTTTTTGCATCTGGCATCTTTAAAAATGAAAATGAATCTTTTGAAGGTAGCTAGAGAAAAGTTTAGCAAACAAACTGGAAAAAAAAAAAAAAAAAAAAAAAAAAATTATATATATATATATATATATATATATATATATATATATATATATATATATATATATCACCAGGAAATCATGTCTTATAAGACCATTTTTACAGAGTGCAAAGTGATACACCACTAACCCACATGAGGATATATAACTCTTACTAAACAGCACAATATGTTTTTCTACTTTTGAAAGTTTTTTTTCTTTTTACATTTCACAAATGGTTTTGTTAATAAAGTACAAAACAATATGTAACCATGGCATTTACAGTGTGGTTAACTAAAACTAGCCATAATAGACACTTTAACTATGTTGACAGTTTATTAACCTTTCCGGCGGATGAACACTTGGAGGCGTATTTGTGCATATAAAACTGTGCAGTCAGTCAGCACTACATTCAACCAACATGCCATGTGTGGAGTTTTTGTCAGCTGGTGAATCTGATCTGTACTGAAAAGAACCTTAACACTCTTTCAACATTTATCACATCACACACACCTCAGTTATTCTCCCCTAAAAACCTGCTGCTGCTTACATGAGAAAACAGATTCGTCAACGTTTCAGTTCAAAACTCCATTTAATCACACTTGTGCAAGTTTGTGAATAAGTTTATTCTTCATATCTCCAGCTTATTTTATAACACCTCGATCTGGTGAAGACGGGCATTGAGGGAGGGGTTTGGATATTTTGGGATTTGAATCTTGACTTTTAATTTTACAGAGTTCAGGTCATATTTTTCTGAAATTGGTTCATCTATGTTCAGTTAGTTGGTAAAAGACAAAATCTTTGATGTATTCCTACGGTGGAAGCACACACTTTTATTAAACTCATTATTTTATTGGGCCTTTAATAGAAAATTTAATTTAATAGAAAATTAAATTAATATCAGGAAGAGTTCCTCTGTATCTGCATCTTTGCACATTTACATCTGTATCTCGTTGTGCTTCAAACCACATTTGTGTTAGAAGAACCAGTTTTCAGGATCTGCAGTGTAAGAATCAGTTTGACTGATTTCCTGAACCAGGGATAAAACAGGGCGTAGATCAGAGGGTTCAGGGTGGAATTAAAATAAAACAGGAGGACAGCCACGGATGAAGCACTGACCCCATCATCAGCCAGGAGTGCAACACAGAAATATGGGCAGGTGCATATCAGAAACACGACTACGACAACCCCAAGTGTTACTGCTGCCTTGATTTCAGATTTCTTAGCTGTGACGCTCACAGAGACCGCTGCGATGTGAGACTGCATGGCTCGAGCCTGAGACACAACCACTACAAAGACTCTGACATACAGAATAATGATCACGGCGACAGGACCGACGAAGGACATCAGAAGGTCAAAGATCCCTCCAACATAATCAACACCAACTACACACTCTCCAGAGCAGGAGTTGTACCTGCCTGGCTTTTGCAGGTTACTTCTCAGCAGGAAGCTTTGAAACAGAGCAGAAGAAATCCAACAAATGACAGCACAAATTTTTGCTCTCTCTGCTGTGACTTTGCCGGAGTAGTGCAGAGGGTGACAGATGGCCACGTAACGATCAATGGATATGAGCACCATGGTTCCTATTGAGGCAGTAGTGATAATATAATCCAAAGTAAAGTAAATGGCACACATGATGTCCCCAAGATACCAGCAGCCGTCGACCAGCTCTATCTGGAAGGAAATGAGGAATCCCACCAGGCAGTCTGAGACAGCCAGAGAGAGCAGCAGGATGTTGGTGGGGCTGTGGAGCCTCCTGCAGAAATGAGAAAACAACACCACACTGTTAGTGTCTGTAAAGTTTGCCACACATACATTCATACAAAATCATCTTTACAAATGTTTCCCTTTCAAGAGAGGCCAAAACTGTTTACCTGAAGTGACAGATGGAGGTGATGACCAGCAGGTTAGAAAATACTGTAAGTAGAGAGATGGAAGATAATGTTAAGTGAATAACCAGGGACACAGAGGGGGGCAGCAGGGTCTTTCTGCAGGATGTATTGAGCAGCTGGGGAAAGCAAAGTTCAGCTTCATCAACAGTTTTCATAATTAGACAGAGGAGGAGACAAGAAGCTGTTCAGTTCGTTTCAAGCCTCAATCACTTTGCCAAACAACTGTCTTATATATATTCACCTCTCTGTCCTCTGTCTGTTTGGAGGTGAGGCATGTTGTGCAGACAAACTCCCTCAGGAATTGCTGTTCACCACGTTAGAGAACTCCTGTAATAAACCAATAGTTATAATAAAATAGTAGTAGTAGTAGCATTCTGTGTAGTTATTGGTATTTATTTAAAGTTTTCTCTGGAAAACCAATACATTAATAGTTGATATATGGTCAAACAAGGTCTGCGTCAGGTGCTGGGGGAACCAGAGCACCTTGATGACAAATGGGCTACTGGAACAAGACGGAAATGGGCGAGAGGTGAAAACCTGGATCTGTTGGAATGCTACTACTCAAGTAACCCTAGTCAGAGGGGCTACATGCAAAGAATGAGGGAAAAATGGTTAGTTCGACATCCCCAGTCTACAATGACTGCTAAACAGTCAGACTGCTAAACGGCAACTGCTATCACAACTTGAGATTGACGAGGTACAACTCAAATGCTACGGCAAGGGGAAGGAGCCTGGATGTCAGTACAGGGGCGAGTTAACTACAACTACCCCAGAGACTGTGTATTCAGCCCCAGTAATGAACGAACCATCAAAGCTGAACGAGGCAGCAGCTGACCTGAGAGAGAGAATCATGGCCCGAATGAACACCAGACAACCCCGACGCCAACTACAGCGGCTGAGTGAAGTACCATCAGAAAGTCTCATTGAAGATGTGAATGCAGCATTGAGAACTATCCCTACCAACACCACAACAGAAACAGGCTAAGATCAAGATAACAAGGAGGGAAGTGAGCCAACTGTCAGAGCTGTGCAATGAAAAGATAAGTACCTAAGAACACATGGATAAATACATGAGCACGGCACAGAAGGGCATCGGCATAAATAGCAGAGGAGCCAAACACCAACTCCTTGTAGACCACACAGTCGCCCGAGACTGAAAAACCCGACACACCAACCTGTGCACTGCTTGGATTAATTACAAGAAAGCCTATGACTCAATGCCACATACCTGGATCATTGAATGCTTAGAGATGTACAACATGAATAGGACTCTAAGAGCCTTCATTGCAAACTCGATGGGGCTATGGAAAACCACCCTTGAAGCCAACTGCAAACCACTTGCAGAAGTGTCCATCAAATGTGGCATATACCAAGGAGATGCTCTGTCCCCACTGCTGTTCTGCATAGGCCTGAACCCCCTCAGCCAAATCATCAACAAGACTGGCTACAGATACCGACTCAAGAATGGGGCCACAATCAGTCACCTCCTCTACATGGATGACATCAAGCTGTACGCCAAGAGCGAGTGAGACATCGCCTTACTGATCCACACCACCAGGATCTACAGCACTGACATTGGGATGTCATTCGGACTAGAGAAGTGTGGTCGGATGGTTACAAAGAGAGGGAAGGTCGTCCGCACAGAAGGGGTCTCACTCCCAGAAGGAACAATAGCAGACATAGAGCACAGTTACAAGTACCTGGGAATACCACAAGCAAATGGCAACCTCGATGAGGTCACAAGGAAAGGAGCCACAGCCAAATACCTCCAACGAATAAAGCAAGTCCTGAGAAGCCAGCTCAATGGCAAGAACAAGATCCGTGCAATAAACAGCTATGCCTTACCAGTAATCAGATACCCTGCCGGAATAATTAGCTGGCCAATGGAAGAGATAAAGGCCACGGATGTTAAGACTCGGAAGCTACTAACCATGCATGGAGGGTTCCACCCCAAATCCAGCACCCTGAGACTGTACACAAGCCATAAGGAAGGAGGCAGAGGACTAGTGAGTGTGAGAGCCACTGTCCAGGATGAAACATCCAAGATCCATAAATACATCAAGGACAAAGCCTCAACGGACGATGTGCTCAGCGAATGTCTCAGGCAATGGGGAACAGAGGACGAGGTGCTGGAGGAACCATCATGGGAAGACAAGCCCCTACATGGGATGTACCACCGACAAATAACTGAAGTGGATGATGTCAGGAAATCCTCCCAATGGCTGGAAAAAGCTGGACTCAAGGACAGCACGGAGGCCCTCATCCTGGCCACCCAGGAACAGGCCCTAAACACCAGAGCAATAGAGGCTCAGATCTACCACACCAGACAAGACCCAAGGTGTAGGTTGTGCAAGGAGGCCTCTGAGACAGTCCAGCACATAACAGCAGGGTGCAAGATGCTGGCAGGGAAAGCGTACATGGAACGACATAACCAAGTGGCGAGCATAGTGTACAGGAACATCTGTGCCGAATATGGACTGGAAGCCCCGAGGTCAAAGTGGGGAACACCCCCAAAGGTGGTGGAGAATGACCAAGCTAAGATCCTGTGGGACTTCCAGATCCAGACAGACAAGATGGTAATGGCGAACCAACCGGACATTGTGGTGGTGGATAAAGAACAGAGGAAAGCCGTTGTGGTGAATGTAGCAATACCAAGTGACTACAACATCAGGAAAAAGGAGAAACTGGAGAAATACCAGGGCCTCAGAGAGGAACTGGAGAAGGCCTGGAAGGTGAAGACCACAGTGGTGCCTGTGGTCATCGGGGCCCTCGGGGCAGTCACCCCCAAACTGGAGCAGTGGCTCAAACAGATCCCAGGAACAACATCAGACATCTCAGACCAGAAATGTGCAGTTCTAGGCACAGCCAAGATACTGCGCAGAACCCTCAAGCTCCCAGGCCTCTGGTTGAGGACCCGAGCTCAGAGGATGAAAAACGAGACCACCCGCGGAGGGTGAGAAGGGAATTTTTATTTTTATTTTTATATTATATTTCACCAAGAAACCATGTCTTATAAGACCATTTTTACAGAGTGGAAAGTGATACACCACTAACCCACATGAGGATATATAACTCTTACTAAACAGCACAATATGTTTTCTACTTTTGAAAGTTTTTTTTCTTTTTACATTTCACAAATGGTTTTGTTGATAAAATACAAAACAATATGTAACCATGACATTTACAGCGTGGCTAACTAAAACTAGCCATAATAGACACTTTAACTATGTTGACAGTTTATTAACCTTTCCGGCGGATGAACACTTGGAGGCGTATTTGTGCATATAAAACTGTGCAGTCAGTCAGCACTACATTCAACCAACATGCCATGTGTGGAGTTTTTGTCAGCTGGTGAATCTGATCTGTACTGAAAAGAACCTTAACACTCTTTCAACATTCATCACATCACACACACCTCAGTTATTCTCCCCTAAAAACCTGCTGCTGCTTACATGAGAAAACGTCAACGTTTCAGTTCAAAACTCCATTTAATCACACTTGTGCAAGTTTGTGAATAAGTTTATTCTTCATATCTCCAGCTTATTTTGTAACACCTCGATCTGGTGAAGACGGGTATTGAGGGAGGGGTTCGGATATTTTGGGATTTGAATCTTGACTTTTATTTTTATACAGTTCAGGTCATATTTTTCTGAAATTGGTTCATCTATGTTCAGTTAGTTGGTAAAAGACAAAATCTTCAATGTATTCCTACGGTGGAAGCACACACTTTTATTAAACTCATTATTTTATTGGGCCTTTAGTAGGAAGTCTCAATATCAGGAAGAGTTCCTCTGTATACATTTACATCTGTATCTCATTGTGCTTCAAACCACATTTGTGTTAGAAGAACCAGTTTTCAGGATCTGCAGTGTAAGAATCAGTTTGACTGATTTCCTGAACCAGGGATAAAACAGGGCGTAGATCAGAGGGTTCAGGGTGGAATTAAAATAAAACACTAGGAAAGCCACAGATGAAGCGCTGACTCCAGCGTCCTCCGCCAGGAGTGCGACACAGTAATATGGGCAGGTGCATATCAGAAACACAACTACCACAACCCCGAGGATAACAGCTGCCTTGATTTCAGATTTCTTAGCTGTGACTTTCACAGAGACTGCTGCGATGTGAGACTGCATGGCTCGAGCCTGAGACACAACCACCACAAAGACTCTGACATACAGAATGACGATCACGGCGACAGGACCGACGAAGGACAGCAGAAGGTCAAGGATCCCTCCAACATAATCAACACTAACTGCACACTCTCCAGAGCAGGAGTTGTACCTGCCTGGTTTTTGCAGGTTATTTCTCAGCAGGAAGCTGTGGAACAGAACAGAAGAAATCCAACAAATGGCAGCACAAATTTTTGCTCTCTCTGCTGTGACTTTACTGGGGTAGTGCAGGGGGTGACAGATGGCCACGTAACGGTCGACAGAAATAAGCACCATGGTTCCCACTGAGGCGGATGTAATTGCATAGTCTGAAACAAAGTAAATGGCACACATGATGTCCCCAAGATACCAGCAGCCGTCGACCAGCTCTATCTGGAATGAAATGAGGAATCCCACCAGGCAGTCTGAGACAGCCAGAGAGAGCAGCAGGATGTTGGTGGGGCTGTGGAGCCTCCTGCAGAAATGAGAAAACAACACATATATATTAGTAACATCTGACAATTTAAAGAGAAGTTTGTTACATGTTAATATTTACATAATTCAGTTTCTTTTTAATTACTTAAAGTGGCAGACAGAAATGATGACCAGTAAGTTTAAAATCACAGTAAGAAGAGCGATCAAGGATAGCGCAACATAAATAAGCATGGACAGAGAGGGAGGACGCGCGGCCTTCCTGCAGGATGAGTTGAGGTGTGGATAGCATAGTTCATTTTCTTCAACAGCTTGCATTTTCCAAAAATACAAAGGGAGATGAGGAGCCGCTCAACTCTGCCAGCTTTCTATCAGAAACTAATTTAAATGTCTCTAGTCCTGCAGTGATATGGAGGCTGGACCTGAATATTTAGTCTTTACCCAATGGGAGGAGTTATCAAATGTCAATTAAGCAAACGATTCTGATTTCTTTATTTCGTAGCATTTTATATTGTCTTTTTCAGACTGTAGTCTCGTAAGACCCCATTATAGAGGTAAAAGGACAAGATCTCAAGGAAGATTGATAACAGGAATTAAAAATTACACCAAATTTTTCAGAAAGTTAAAAGCTTGGACGTAAACATTTGGCTTTGTGAAACAGCTGATTGAGATGTTATTTAATGTTTTTTTTTTTTTTTATCAGAACGCAAGCAGACATATCCAATCCCGACCTCACACTCTTGATCTTGTACTGACAGTTGATTGTGTCACTTTTCTTTTTCTAAGTACATGATCTTTATCAAACAGAATCGGTTCCATTTTTAGTTTCCTCGATATCACAGAGCAAAAAGACATTCTTGTGCCTGATAGTAGTGCTTCATTTTGTGTTGAATGCTTTAATAAACAAAGCCTTTAGCACATATATCAAATCTATTCTATTCTGTCACATAGAATAGATTTGATTACACGTGTTCTCAACAGACTGATGGTGTAATGGCAGTTCTGGGGTTTCTAATAGTAGAATGAGAGGCATCCCTACATCCAGTGGGTGGCGCAGGTTGCTACAATCGATAGTCGCCACACAGGCACATCCGCTAGAGGGAAACAAACGCACCGAGTATAACACTTTCATTCTGTTGGTTGAGAGGTTGCCAGGCGACTGTGCCAAAAGGCAGTTCCATGTTTCCTAAGCGAGCAGAGACTAAGTCTGAGCGCGAGGAGAAAGTTTGAGTACAATCATTACAAGTTTTGAGAAGAAAGACATGAAGTACTGCTTTCAAAATGAAAATGTAAGCAAAAGTATTAAAAATTTTGAGAACAAAACATCCGTAATCCTGCTCTGACTGAAAATGTGCTCTTGGATTATGGCATAAAAATTCCCCCGTAGTTATTGTGCCTTTTAATATAAGAAATAGAAGGCAAACTTACAAAGGAACAAAACTGGGAATGAACAGGGAGATGATGGTGGGTGTAATGGAGCACAAAGGAAGGAGTCAGTGGTGAATAATAAGTTCAGCTGGATCAGAGTTTTTCAGCCCTGGTCCTCCTGCCCTGCATGTTTTAGCCATTCTCCTGCTTCAGCAGACATGATTTCAAATGATGGCGGATTTACAGGATTTTGCTGAATTGCAGTCATCTGAATGGTCTGTGTTCAAAACACAACAGAAACAACAAGTAAAATGAAGTATGAAGTCTCTGTAAACAAAATTATCTTTCAAACGGGATAGTTGAGACCAAAATACCAGACTTGACTTTTATCATTCAGTTTTTGGTAAAAAGAGAGAGAAACGAGAAAAATGAGAAATGAAGCAAATTAAAATGAAAATGAGTCTCTTTTATGATTAATTGATTTATAGTTCATTGTGACAGGTGATCCCGAAAACTCACAGGGAGAGATTAAGAGGGAGTAGTTTACTATTTGAATCAGACCAGATGCAAAGTTTCTTCACCCTCCGGCGGTCCCAGGAGCGGTGGAATGGACCCTGTGTGAGCTTTAACTAATTTCTTTCACTTTCTTTGTATGTGTGAATTATGTAGGTTTTTGCTAGTTGCCTCGTTTGGAAAATTTAAATAAAAATTGATGTGTTCAATATATATTTTTTATCACTTTTTTAGTGACTGAATGTATACAGTCACAAACATGTCAGCTCCAATTGTAAATGAATGTCTTCAAAGTCTTGATGCAGTGAGAAGTTTCTACAGGTTAGTCAAATTGGGTGAAACAAATCCTTCCAGAGGTGAACTCACTTACTGCGAACTCATTTTTTAAAATGAACAACATCAAGACTAGGTCAGCTCCCAATAACAGCAGCACTGGAGCCATCTGCTGGGGAACCGTCCTGTGTGTGTGTGGTGAGGAGACCCCATGGGTCCGCTCAGCAGGCTCACCCTCCATCCACTCCGGTACTTCAGAGGATGATAAAGACAGAGCGCCAGCCAGAAGCTTGGCATAGCTTTCCTCCCGTCTGTGATCATGCGACACCTCGAGGAGGCTGAACTCTGCTTCCCACAGCTCCTCAACTCCTCCTGCAGGAAGATCGCGCTTCCTCATTCAACCTCAGCGCTCATGTACTGCTTACTATCCTGTGTGTCTTGGCTCACTGTGACCCTTAACCTGCTGGTCATCATCTCTATCTCCCACTTCAAGTAATTAGATGTTTGAACAGTATAGAAAGTCGTGAGAGGTTGTTTTCTTTGCTGAATAATATTTCTTCTTTGAATGTTGACGTTGTTGTTCTCCTCCAGGCAGCTCCACACGCCCACCAACATCCTCCTCCTCTCCTTGGCTGTCTCAGATTTCTTGGTGGGTTTCCTCATAGTCTTTCAGATCCTCCTCATTGACGGCTGCTGGTATCTTGGCGACTTCATGTGTGTTCTGTATTACGTCATTGATTATGTTATCACGTCTGCATCAGTAGAGAACATGGTGCTCATATCAGTGGACTGCTATGTAGCTGTTTGTAACCCTTTCCAGTATCCCACCACAGTCACACAGAAAAGAGTGTGTGTGTGCGTTTCGTTGTGCTGGATGTTTTCTGCCGTCTGTGTCTTTATAGTTTTCAAAGAAAATCTGGGACAGCCAGGCAGGTTTAATTCATGCGTTGGGGAGTGCGTGGTTGGATTTGACGAAGCTGCTGGAATAATAGACGTCTTGTTTTTCTTCATCGGCCCCGTCACCATCATCATCATCCTGTACGTGAGAGTGTTTGTGGTGGCCGTGTCTCAGGCTCGGGCCATGCGCGCTCGTGTTGCAGCCATCTCCCTCCAGGGTTCAGTCAGAGGTAACGTTAAGAGGTCTGAACTCAAATCAGCCAGGACGCTTGGGGTTGTTGCAGCTGCTTTTCTGATATGCATATGTCCATACTTTTTCCTCTCAGTTACCGGTGGGGAGACCCAGTTTAGCGCTTCATCCTTTGCTTTTTTTCTGTTTTATCTTAACTCCTGTTTAAACCCATTGATCTATGTCTTATTCTTTCCCTGGTTTAGGAAAACTATTAAACTAATTTTCACCCTGCAGATACTGAAGGCCGGATCCTCTCAGGCCAACATCATGTAGAGAGTGAGGTTACAGACTTACCACCTGGACATGTTCTGATCTGTCGATGCATTTCCCCACTGGTCATTGTCATCTCCATTCCCTCGTTTCGATATTCCAAATTCAATGTATAATTAATTTATGAATCATTCAACTCCAACTAGCCACAATTTGACCATACATTTTCAACATAATTTCTTAAGCGAGTCCTCAAACTTGAATTTCTTTTTTTATCTGTATATTTTAACCATCACAGTCATTGCAGGACCTTGTTTCCTTTACCTTTAAGTAATCCATCCTGGATTTGTTGTGTGGCTATCAATTTATCTGTGGTTCATATCGAAGCCATACGCTCACATCAAAGTTGATTGTCTTCAGCTGTCTCTTGTTTCCTTTTGATTACTCTCTGGTGTAACTAACCCCCACCTGTGTCTGTGTTTGTCAAAAGTCGTGTCTGTTGTCAGTCACAAGCCAGTTGCTACCAGCATTTGAGCTCCTTGCCTCTGCTCACCTGTGCTGCCTGGAATTGTGTATCTTGTCATTTCATCATTAAATCGTCATTTCTCTCACTTCAACCTGGGTCCACCGCGTCTACCTCACCACCTCAACCACCGCTAATCATGACAGACTCAGGTTGCCTTTGTCCAAAACGAAAGTAGTGTGTATTTAAACTTTAGCTTTTAAATATCTCTCCAGTCATAACATTTCTCCATCCTGTAAAAAAAGAAAAAGCGATGTATACAAATAAGGAGATGTATGCATATGAGTGTAGAGTATGTAAACATCTAAACACATAAATGGTGTTCCAAAATGAACACAACTTGAGCTAACACATGTTCAAACCCTGCAGTGCATCTTATCCCATTACTATCATATTTAAGGTTTAGTTGGGGGTCATCAATCTGATGACGGATTTAAAAATCAAATGCATCTAAAATGTAAAATAACACAAAAGTAGAGAGAAGTAGCTTGATACACACACACACACACACACACACACACACACACACCTATACGGGTTTATATGTATTAGCAGGACAATTTTTTCAAACCAGTTTTTTGCAACATTAAACGGACACCCCTTTCCACTTATGCTAGAAAGACGTAGTAAGTTGTCAAAAATCTTGTTTGAGCTACAGAACATAGATCTCACTTAAAAATTTAGATACACACATCAGAACTCAAAATATGAGAACCTGATGCAATGCTGTATTAAAAGGACAAAAGATAATGAGGTGCTTGGCTCCGCCCATGACACCAACAGTAATTATCAGGGCCAATTTTATTTATCAGGACCACAGCATACACATACAAAAAACATACAATTTATGTGCATTAAGAAGTCCAAACATGGAAATATGGACTATAACTGGTCCATATTTCTGTGCAGTGCATCTGTCATCCCATGAGATGTCTGAATCATCTAGGGAATCAGGAACATACTCCTCTTCTGATGATGTCACCTCACTTGAACTTTGTTCTGGACAGACCTGTTGATTAAAAACATATTTTGTATACATTGAAAGCATTTCAGCAAGAATATTTCGGTAACACTTTATTTGAAGGGGGGTGAATAAGACTGTCATGACACTGTCATAAACATGACAACACATGTCATGAACATGAATAAGCCTTCATGAATATTTATGACTGTTGTCATAAAGCGTCATTCGGTAAATTATGACACTTTTAATACAAAGTTGACATTATTCAAAATGTCTTTGTTATGACAACTTGACATTAACTAAGAAATCATTACTGTTTAAACTTACCTTTAATAACATGAAGATACCTAATTTTTAAAGTGTAATCAGTAATTCTTTGATAACAAATTTATATCAGTATATGAATACTGAATGATTGTTTCTAAAAAAAAATTAAAATAAACAATGTCTACCTAATGTATGAACCTGTCAAGTTGAGTATTACACAGGATCCATGTGTCTGTGTGCATCTAAATTTAACTTTCATTCTTTTCTACCTCTAATTTCAAAACTCAGTCTTCCACATTTCTACATCTTACATGATAAGTATTATACAAGACCTGTGTGTTTGAAGAGTACTTCATATTATTTTAGTGACTTTATATAAGAATCTAAGTTGGTTGTTGGAGAGCAAAATTACCTCAGGAGGGTTGGTTGAACAGGATCCGCATACATCCATGTCACCAACCTGACACAGTTCATCTTTGGAAATTTGAAATGTAAAGAACACTCAATAAATGTGAGTTTGTTGAAAATGTAGAAAACAGTCCTCCCTATTTCTGCACCTTACATTTTGAGTATTACACAGGACCTGTGTGTATGTGCGTTTCTAAGTGTAATTTTCTATCTTTTCTACTAGTAATGTCAAAACTCAGTTTTCCAAATTTCTGCAACTTACATGATGAGCATTACAAAAGACCTGTGTGTATGTGCCCTCCTAAATGTGACTTTCATTCTTCTTTACTTGTAATTTCAATACTCAGTCCTCCCTATTCCTGCACCTTACATTTTGAGTATTACACAGGACTTGTGTGTATGTGCGCTTCTAAAAGTAATTTTCATTCTTTTCTACCTGTAATTTCAAAACTCAGTTTTTGAAATTTCTGCAACATACCTGATGAGCATTACACAAGACCTTTTTGTATGCATGCTTCTCAATGTACCTTTCATTCTTCTGTACTAGTAATTTCAAAACTCAGTCCTCCTTATTCCTGCACCTTACATTTTGAGTATTACACAGGACCTGTGTGTATGTGCGCTTCTAAATGTAGCTTTCATTCTTTTATATGTGTAATTTCAAACCTCAGTTCCCCCCTTTTATGCAGCTTACATATCAAGTGTTACACAAGACTTGTGTGTTTGAACAGTACTTAATATCATATCAAAAACTCTATTTTAGAAAATAAGTTGGTCGTTGGAGACCAAAATTACCTCATGAGGGTTGGTTGAACAGGATCCGCATGAATTCACGTCACCAACCTGACACGGTTCATCTTTGGAAATCTGAAATGTAAAGAACACTTACTGAATATGAGTTTGTTCCCAATTTAGAAAACAGTCCTCCCTATTCCTGCCCATTACATTTTGAGTATTACACAGGACCTGTGTGTATGAGCGCTTCTTTATGCAACTTTCATTCTTCTGTACTTGTAATTTCAAAACGTAGTCCTCCTTATTCCTTCCCCTTACATTTTGAGTATTACACAGGACCTGTGTGTATGAGCGCTTCTAAATGTAACTTTCATTCTTTTGTACATGTAATTTCAAAACTCAGTCCTCCCTTTTTATGTGGCTTACATATCAAGTATTACACAAGACCTGTGTGTTTGAACCGTACTTAACAGTCATCCCCAACCACAGGACCGCGGAGTAGTACGAGTCTGTGGACCAATTGGTACTGGGTCGCACAAGAAAAATATTTACATGTTACGTATTGTCTGAGTCTGGAGGATCCATTATTTTGAAAACCCTTTAACTGGATTCTCTCGGTTACGTCTTGTGCGGCAACATTGAGCCCACAATGAGTAAGAAAGCGATGTCTTTGGAAAGTTTCTTTGGAAAAGCGGAGAAAGACCACAGACAGGAGAGTGGATTTATCCTGAACCTGTAGGTGACTCCCATGTTCCAAGCCCACTCTGCATAATATGCACTGGCTTACTAATGAGGCAATGAAGCTTCAAACTGCTTTGCCATTACACACCAAGCACCCTCTGCATTGGGTGTCATCGTTTCCCAGGTGGGATCATCTCATTGCAGAGAAACAAGCTCAGGACTCCCATTAATTTATAGTTGTGAGTTAAAATTTTCATGAAAATAAATGTTCGTTTTTGTGGCATATTCAAATCTTATTTTGAAGGGATGTGTGAACGTTGCCAGAGCGACCAGAGTCTGAGAGCATTATGGCAGTTATCGAGACGAGAGAAATAGAGCTTGTAAGTCTTAAGTCTGGTTCACACGGCATGATTTTAGGATTCAGACGATTTTCCAAACTTCTGTGACCACAGAGCTGATAAAAGTACAACAGGTTCGTGTGTCCAGCCACATAACAGGAGCAAATCTTGCCATGTGAGCAGGCTTTAGTACAAAATAATGTCACGTTAATTTAATGGATAGCTGAAAAGTTACCGGGTTTATCAACTGTGGTAGCAATTTTGCTCCAACTCCACTCCTCATCATTTCTATGGATATTCTTTGTACGAAATGCTGAATAAACATTCATGCCATTTCCACATATCTTCGATGTCCACCGGACTCATTTGTGCATGTCTGCTCAGCTCTTTGGGATTCCCCTCCATGAGCTACGTCACCGCGCTTTCTGATTGGCTACCTGTCAAGTTCAACAGGTTGAGTTCTAGCTCCCAATCAAGTAAAAACCCTACAAGTTGCTAGAATATGCCTGATTTTAGATCAGAGCAGTCCCAATGTTCCAACGACTGGATGCGATCATGCCACAGATGGCAGGATGAACAGTTACAATTATCGTGAGCAACGTTCTAAGATTGCTGTAAGGGGAAATTAAGGGTAAAAAAAGAACCCGAGCCTCAGAAAAATTGCCAAGTCTTGACCGGTCCGCGGTGATAAAAAGGTTGGGGACCACTGGTACTCAATATAATTTCAAAGACTTTATCTTAGAAAATAAGTTGGTCGTTGGAGACCAAAATTACCTCTGGAGGGTTGGTTGAAATCTGAAATGTAAAGAACACTCACTAAATGTGAGTTTGTTCCCAATGTAGAAAGCAGTCCTCCCTATTCCTGCAGCTTACATATTGAGTATTACACAGGACCTGTGTGTATGCGTGCTTCTCAATGTAACTTTCATTCTTCTGTACTTGTAATTTCAAAACTCAGTCCTCCCTATTCCTGCACATTACATTTTGAGTATTACACAGGACCTGTGTGTATGCATGCTTTTCAATGTAACTTTCATTCTGCTGTACTTGTAATTTCAAAACTCAGTCCTCCCTATTCCTGCACCTTACATTTTGAGTATTACACAGGACCTGTGTGTATGCATGCTTTTCAATGTAACTTTCATTCTGCTGTACTTGTAATTTCAAAACTCAGTCCTCCCTATTCCTGCACCTTACATTTTGAGTATTACACAGGACCTGTGTGTATGCGTGCTTCTCAATGTAACTTTCATTCTTCTGTACTTGTAATTTCAAAACTCAGTCCTCCTTATTCCTGCACCTTACATTTTGAGTATTACACAGAACCTGTGTGTATGCGTGCTTCTCAATGTAACTTTCATTCTTCTGTACTTGTAATTTCAAAACTCAGTCCTCCTTATTCCTGCACCTTACATTTTGAGTATTACACAGGACCTGTGTGTATGTGCGCTTCTCAATGTAACTTTCAGTCTTCTATACTTGTAATTTCAAAAGCCAGTCCTCCACTTTTATGCAGCCAACATATGTAGGATTATACAACACATGTGTGTTTGAACAGTACTTCATATCATTTCAATTACTTTATTTTAGAGAAAAAGTTGGTCGTTGGAGACCAAAATGTGCACTTCTAAATGTAATTTTCATTCTTCTATACTTGTAATTTGAAAACTCAGTCCTCCCTTTTTATGCAACCAACAAATCTAGTACTACACAACACCTATGTGTTTGTACTCTACGTAATGTCATTTCAATTACTTTAATTTAGAGAATAAGTTGGTCATTGGAGACCAAAATTACCTCAGGAGGGTTGGTTGAACAGAATCCACATGCATCCATGTCACCAGCCTGACACAGTTCATCTTTGGAAATCTGAAATGTAAAGAACACTCACTAAATGTTTGTTCCCAATATAGAAAACAGTCCTCCCTATTCCTGCACCTTACATTTTGAGTATTACACAGAACCTGTGTGTATGCGTGCTTCTCAATGTAACTTTCATTCTTCTGTACTTGTAATTTCAAAACTCAGTCCTCCTTATTCCTGCACCTTACATTTTGAGTATTACACAGGACCTGTGTGTATGTGCGCTTCTAAATGTGATTTTCATTCTTCTATACTTGTAATTTCAAAACGCAGTCCTCCCTTTTTATGCAGCTAACATATCTAATATTACACAACACATGTGTGTTTGAACAATACTTAATATCATTTCAATTACTTTATTTTAGAGAGTAAGTTGGTCATTGGAGACCAAAATTACCTCTGGAGGGTTGGTTGAACAGGATCCGCATGCGTCCACATCACCAACCTGACAGTTCATCTTTGGAAATCTGAAATGAAGGGATGTACACTGAATGAGTCCATACTTCTCAATAGAAAAATGAAGTCCACCTACTGTATGTGCTTGTCCACTTCTTGTTTTCAACTATAATGAAACCCTGTACTACAACTTGACATATCCTTCAAATATGTCTTCAGTGCTACTTGAATGATTTTTGATAGTATTTTCACACTTATAAGCACCTTTCTTCTCCATGGCCAGTCAAAATCACCATAATTATAAGTGATTTCTTCCCCTGGACCAATATATTTGAGTGCAAATAAACAGATGAGGTCTTCCATCCACTCTTTTAACTTTCATTTTGCTGTTTGGGTTCATCTGATCATTTACCAGCCTCCCCAATCATCCATCCTCTCTGGCAACATCAACACTAAAATATTAAGTATGAAAATAAGAATAATTATACCATGCAAGGGAAAGGATTTTGCATATTTGGTGTTTGCATGTCAGAAGGATATTCCTCTACCAACTAAAACTACTTTTACTGATGAAGCTGAAAATGTTTACATCACTGTATTTAGATGTAAAATAAAAACACAACAACCTTGAAACAGTCGCATACCAAAGCTTTTGTCCATTGAAGTTGAAATCAAACATAAGAACCTCGAGTGTATCATGGTAAACTTTCAGTCGGTTTTCTTGTTCCTTTCTACTTATGACTTCTCTGTACTCAATAAGGAAATCTGCTTTTTGAACACACCCCAACCTGTAGGTACACATAATAAGTAGGATAAACTTTAAACAATGCAGATATATCAAATAGTAGCAATTGAAATTAACATTTTTCAAAATCAGTTAATTGATCTAATTGGATGTCTTTCTGTGGTTACTTAAACATTTTTTGTCAACTGAATGCAACTCATTATTTTGTACTTGTAATTTCAAAACTCAGTCCTCCATATATTTGTTGAGGACAGTTACAAGTACCTGGGAATACCACAAGCAAATGGCAACCTTGATGAGGTCACAAGGACAGGAGCCACAGCCAAATACCTCCAACGAATAAGGCAGGTCCTGAGAAGCCAGCTCAATGGCAAGAACAAGATCCATGCAATAAACACCTATGCCTTACCAGTAATCAGATACCCTGGTGGAATAATTAGCTGGCCAATGGAAGAGATAAAGGCCACGGATATTAAGACTTGGAAGCTACTAACCATGCATGGAGGGTTCCACCCCAAATCAAGCACCCTGAGACTGTACACAAGCCGTAAGGAAGGAGGCAGAGGACTAGCAAGTGTGAGAGCCACTGTCCAGGATGAAACATCCAAGATCCATAAATACATCAAGGACAAAGCCTCAACAGACGATGTGCTCAGCGAATGTCTCAGGCAATGGGGAACAGAGGACGAGGTGCTAGAGGTACCATCATGGGAGGACAAGCCCCTACATGGGATGTACCACCGACAAATAACTGAAGTGGCTGATATCAGGAAATCCTACCAATGGCTGGAAAAAGCTGGACTCAAGGACAGCACAGAGGCCCTCATCCTGGCTGCCCAGGAACAGGCCCTAAACACCAGAGCAATAGAGGCTCAGATCTACCACACCAGACAAGACCCAAGGTGTAGGTTGTGCAAGGAGGCCCCTGAGACAGTCCAGGACATAACAGCAGGGTGCAAGATGCTGGCAGGGAAAGCATACATGTAACGACATAACCAAGTGGCGAGCATAGTGTACAGAAACATCTGTGCAGAATATGGACTGGAAGCCCCAAGATCGAAGTGGGGAACACCCCCAAAGGTGGTGGAGAATGACCGAGCTAAGATCTTGCGGGACTTCCAGAACCAGATAGACAAGATGGTAATGGAGAACCAACCGGACATTGTGGTGGTGGATAAAGAACAGAGGAAAGTTGTTGTGGTGGATGTAGCAATACCAAGTGACTACAACATCAGGAAAAAGGAGCATGAGAAACTGGAGAAATACCAGGGCCTCAGAGAGGAACTGGAAAAGACCTGGAAGGTGAAGACCACAGTGGTGCCTGTGGTCATCGGGGCCCTCGGGGCAGTCACCCCCAAACTGGAGCAGTGGCTAAAACAGATCCCAGGAACAACATCAGACAGGTCAGTCCAGAAATGTCCAGTTCTAGGCACAGCCAAGATACTGCGCAGAACCCTCAAGCTCCCAGGTCTCTGGTAGAGGACCCAAGCTCAGAGGATGAAAGAGACCACCCACGGACGATGAGAAGGATATATATATATATATATATATATCCATGTTTTCATGGATATATATATGGATATATGTGCCTTACCAGTAATCAGATACCCTGCCGGAATAATTAGCTGGCCAATGGAAGAGATGAAGGCCACAGATGTTAAGACTTGGAAGCTACTAACCATGCATGGAGGGTTCCACCCCAAATCCAGCACCCTGAGACTGTACACAAGCCGTAAGGAAGGAGGCAGAGGACTAGTGAGTGTGAGAACCACTGTCCAGGATGAAACATCCAAGATCCATAAATACATCAGGGAAAAAGCCTCAACGGACGATGTGCTCAGCGAATGTCTCAGGCAATGGGGAACAGAGGACGAGGTGCTGGAGGAACCATCATGGGAGGACAGGCCCCTACATGGGATGTACCACCGACAAATAACTGAAGTGGCTGATATCAGGAAATCCTACCAATGGCTGGAAAAAGCTGGACTCAAGGACAGCACAGAGGCCCTCATCCTGGCTGCCCAGGAACAGGCCCTAAACACCAGGGCAATAGAGGCTCAGATCTACCACACCAGACAAGACCCAAGGTGTAGGTTGTGCAAGGAGGCCTCTGAGACAGTCCAGCACATAACAGCAGGGTGCAAGATGCTGGCAGGGAAAGCATACATGGAACGACATAACCAAGTGGCGGGCATAGTGTACAGAAACATCTGTTCAGACTGGAAGCCCCGAGATCGAAGTGTGGAACACCCCCAAAGGTGGTGGAGAATGACCGAGCTAAGATCCTGTGGGACTTCCAGATCCAGACAGACAAGATGGTAATGGCGAACCAACCGGACATTGTAGCGGTGGATAAAGAACAGAGGAAAGCCGTTGTGGTGGATGTAGCAATACCAAGTGACTACAACATCAGGAAAAAGGAGCATGAGAAACTGGAGAAATACCAGGGCCTCAGAGAGGAACTGGAAAAGACCTGGAAGGTGAAGACCACAGTGGTGCCAGTGGTCATCGGGGCCCTCGGGGCAGTCACCCCCAAACTGGAGCAGTGGCTAAAACAGATCCCAGGAACAACATCAGACATCTCAGTCCAGAAATGTGCAGTTCTAGGCACAGCCAAGATACTGCGCAGAACCCTCAAGCTCCCAGGCCTCTGGTAGAGGACCCAAGCTCAGAGGATGAAAGAGAGGGTGAGAAGGGAATTTTTTTTTTAAAATTTTATATACATACGCTTCTATTGTATTTTGAGCAGTTGCTTGTCTCCTTCGGAATAAGAAAGATGTTCTGATTATAATGATCATCGATCATGATCTATGCTAATAATGTGCAGTATAAAAATAGTTTAAAAGTGAAAAAGTAAAACAAAAGAAAAAAAATGATCATTTAATAAACTCTGGAATCCTGTGCATAATATAGTCACAACTCACCTTTAAATGAATTGAGGTATTTTACATCAAATCCTTCATCTTCACCTAAGGAGCAATAACTGGAATCATGTTTGCTCTCTGAGACCTTGTTGTTGACATCTCCTGCAAAGATCAGAGAATACAACATGATACTGTACACCAGGGGTGTCAAACTCCAGGCCTCGAGGGCCAGGGTACTGCAACTTTTAGATGTTTGTCTGGTCTAAAACACCTTAAGTATATGACTGAATTAGCTTCTCAGTGCAATCAAGTTGATGACCACCCCATTTTATCCAGCCATGTGGCATCAGAAACACATCTAAAAGTTGCTGGACACCAGCCCTTAAGACCTTGAGTTTGACACCCCTGCTGTACACAATATGATTTGATGTTATTGTATGTGAAAATGTACTGAAGTACACAGTACTACATAATTGACTTTCTATTGACAGATTCTCAAAATCTTCAAATATTAAAACATTATCTTAATACTAATGATTATTACCTAGGATCATTTGTGCCTGTGAAATAATATCACTCACTGATATACAGAAAATGACCAAATACAGTTTTATCTAATTCTGGAGTGAGCCACCTTCCCTTTAAACTCTGGTACACTGACTAACATGGTTGGTAATTACTAGCTAAAATGCTGCAAATCAAATGCTTTGGTGTATCCAAGCATCAAGTAACCTACAACATTCAGCAAAATTACAAAACTATATGTACTTAAATGTCTTAAGAGATTCTGTATGAGTCTTACCTCTTTCTCCACGCAAAACAAATGAAACAAGTTCAATTAATACTAATGGCTTGCACCTGGACTTGACGGATTGTACCACGTTGACAGAGGAGGAGGGGTACAACAAAAGGATTATTCCATTTTGTTTCTGAAGCACACAAGGTCTGATTTTTTTCAGGAACAAGAAAATTTTGAGTAATATTTTGTAACTTTCATTCAATATTTCAAAGTTAAATAGTTTATCATACATTTTTCTTTAATTAAGAGGCAACAGTTAGATGGTATCTCCCACCAGCAATGTTGTCACTTCCTTTAATCATTTCTGTTCAATCAATTAATCATGTTTATTTGTATAGCACATTTCAGCAGCAGGGCAGTTCAAAACACTTTATATCATAAAAACAAAAACTGTTGTCTAATGGCAGACACAACACCTGCAGAAAAAGATTGGCTGATGTACCTGCCAATAGACAATTTAGACTACCTAGACAATCTGCATGTATGCAGAGTAGAGACATTGAGATAACGACAAAATATCAATCTTTAAATTTTTGTCTTAACAGTAACATAAATAATCATGATATTTTTGGCACTTTAAATATTTTTTAAATAAACGATTTTTATTTTTATATTTCTAATTCTGTATTACTCCATGACTGGTTATCCCTTCTTTCAAATTCAAAAATACTTCATTGATCCTTGGTCTTCACAGTATATTAGCAGTTCCCAAAGGTGTGCTTCTCTGTATCAAGAGGTCTGATCTATCTCCAGGTATTTGTTTGAGCCAGTCTTCCAGTTTAGGGGTCATTACCCCAAGGGTTTCAGTGACCACAAGCACTACTGTTGCTTTCACCTTCCACATTTTTTGTAATCTCCTAAGACCCAAACTCTCACATGGAGTGCATTATTAATTCATCTATGGGCTGATTGGGACCTAATGATTCCAAAAACAAAGAATTATTGTTTTACATGATATGTGGACAACATTTTTCTCAGAAAAATACTTATTCATTTTAAATCACCATGTTTAGCACCATGGTAAATATATGCAGTTGCTAACTTTTGTAAACTTACACAACAAAAGAAACACTGAACATCTTGAGTCTAACCTGTAATGTGTTATAATCTTCCACCACCACCAAGTCATAAAATAATGGCCTAACATGTGGACACCAGACCCCATCTAGAGCAAAATTTAGTATTGTGGACTAGACAGCCCAAAATAAGTCAACCACTCAAGTTCTAGGAGGATGATGGGGTTTTTTAGCCTTTGGTATTTCTCTAGTTTTTTTCTGTACCTTCTGTTCATTCAGGATAGCTACATCATAACAACTGCTTTGCTCTGCTGCTCAATGATCACCATGTTCAGTTGGTTTGCTTTTCCCATTTTGTCTTCCTGTATATGGAAGGCCCACAGGATCTTAGCTTGTTCGTTTTCTACCACTTTGTGTGGCATTTCCCATTTTAACGAGGTGTGTTCAAGGTTATATTCCCTTCAGATGTTTCTTCACACTATACTGGGTACTTGGTTGTGGCGGTTGTGGTTCTGTCATTGGACTTGCCTTACTATTTGTACAGTGGCTTTCTAAAGTATCCATAGCCCTTGAACTTGAATTTCCAGTTTTGTCACAACTGGAAATATATTTTCACAGAATTTTATGGGAAAGACAAACACAAAGTGGTATATACTTGTGAAGTAGAAACAAAACTAAACATGATTCATAACAGTTTTTACAAATAAAAGCTAAAAAGTGCTGTGTGCAAAAGTGTTCAGCCCCCTTTCCTTGAATGCAGCCAATTGCCTTCAGAAGTTGCCTGATGACTGCAAATGGTAAAAAAATTCAACTCCTCTATGACTGCCTCAAAAGTTGGCTAAGAGAATATTGGGGAACAAACAGCATCATGAAGTCCACGGAACACACCAGACAGGTCAGGGATAAAGTTGTGGAGAAGCTTAAAGCAGGCTTAGGCCATCTCACAGAGTACTGTTCCACGAATCATCTGGAAATGGAAAGAGCAAATCACACAGCTGTGAACCTACCAAGAAAAGGCCATCCACCTAAACTTACAGGCTGAACAAGAAGAGCACTGATCAGAGATACAGCCAAGAGGTTCATGGTGGCTCTGGATGAAATGCAGAGATATTTCTGAAATGCAGTATAGTATAACTATTAGTCATGCACTGCAAAAATGTGGTTTTATGGAAGAGTGGCAATAGAAAAGCCATTGTATAAAGAAAACTATAAGAAGTCCCATTTGCAGTTTGCCAGAAGCCATATTGGGATACAGCAAAAACGATAAGACAAGACCAAAATTTAACTTTCTGGGAAAAATGCAGAGCACTATTTGTAGTGGAGAACAAACACTGCACATAACTCTGAACACACCTTCCCCACTGACAAAAATGGTGGTGGCAGCATCATGCACTGAGGGTGCTTCTTTTCTTCAGGGACAGGGAAGATTGTTAGAGTTGATTGTAAGATGGATTGAGCCAAATACAGGGAAATCTTGGAAGAAAACCTGAACACTCCTGAACCTGGAGTCTGCAAAAGACTTGAGGCTGGGGCAGAGGTTCACCTTCCAGCAGGACAATTACCCTAAACATAAAGCCAGATCTACAATGGAATGGTATAAATAAAAACATATTTCTGTGTTAGAATGGCAAAGTCAAAGTCTAGATATAAACTCAGTGGAGAATCTTTGGCAAGATCTGAAAACTGCTGTCAAGTCAATTTTATTTGTATAGCACATTTCAGCTGCAAGGCAGTTCAAAGTGCTTTACATCAAAGGACTAAAAAGTGATAAAATTAACATACATTTACCGTAAAAAAAGAAAAACATAGAAATTAAATTCAAAGTAAAATCAAAATTAAAATCATATACATTAATTATATTGATACATGTACCAATGATTAAGATTTAGAAACAACTGTAAATTGTTGTTTTTTTGGGGGTGGGGGTGGGGGGGTGTTGCCTTGATTTAAAGGAATTCAGCTGTGTTGCAGTTTTCTGTAAGTTTATTCAAGATTTATGGTGCACTGAAGCTAAGTTCTGCTTCAAAATGCTTGGTTTTGGTTCTGAGGATGCAGAGCAGACCAGAATCAACAAACTGTTAGCAGTAGTTTGGTGAAAAAAATGGCTCTCTTATGGTTTATATTTATTTTAATCCACACACTTATTCCACACACGTATTATTCATAATATTTTAAATAAAAAATATTTGATCAAAAATATATATTAATTTCTGTATATTTTTAGGTGCCACATACACCTTTTGTCCAATGTAAGGTGGACAAAAGGACAAAAGGTTGGGTTTAGGCATCCAACTAACCTTTATAAAATATTCAGTCTTATAGCACAGAGTAATCATATTTCCAACTCATCCCCAGTGTAAGAGTTGGCAATTTACACACAATTCATGTGTGTAAACAGCGACGTGAATTAGAAAGACACTGTAGTAATTAGCGGGACCTTCCGGCAGACAACCAATCAGAACAAGAGCTTGTGTGAATATTCATAAGGTCCTGCTATTACACAGAGTTGCCACCGGGGGCACTGTGGCGATACACAAATTATACACAAAATCTGGTTTATGTGTATTAAACGGACATCTCGTTTTTTTTGCATTTTTGGGGTTATTGGACCAATAGAAACCTTTCTACGCTTTTAGATTTTTGTCAAAATTAGCAGGACACCGCCCCTGTCCCGTTAATTAAAAATGTCCTGCTAGTGTTGCGTGTATTCTGACGAAATGTCCTGCTAAACCACATATACCAACACACACACACACACACACACACACACACACGCACACACACACACGCAGACAGAACCTGAGAACTGCCTTGTTGTGAAAATGAAGGTAGTGCATGTTTGTCTGACATGTTTCCTAATGTTTGGTTTTGTTATGATTGCAAGCTTTCTTGATGTTGTGCATGAATGATTTGACCACACCTGAACTGTTCATCAGGTTTTCTTTGTCGGGTAAAAATGATCATAGACAGTAAGTCTGTCCACCACATTCCTGCCCTGCAGCATTCCAGACTGCATGTCTCATAAATTATGCTCAAGGCTTTGATGTTCCTGTTCTATGGAGCAAAATACATCAGCATTATTAACGCTATACCATATGACGAAATATCAGAACAAGTCTGCCCAAAAGTGGTTTTTATAAGGTAGCAGTCCTCATAAGATCACACATCTTATGAGGACTGTTCTGTTCTCGTCATCAGCAGAATTCAAGCGTCGCTTTCTGCTAATCCAGCTGACAGTACACAACCATCAGACCTGCGCACACAAAGAGGCATTATGAAACTTGACACCCAACATTGTCCCAGGGTAATCCTCTCCCCCAACTAAAAGTCTCTCTTAATTGCAGAGCGTTTTTGAAAGTGGAGCGTCTCCTGCCAAGAGCCAGTTTGAGAAAACACAAAAAAAGTTCAAACTATTTAAAATACTTTCGTTAAAAAAAAATAAAATCATGTCAGCATGGCACACAGAATAGTTTGAGTGAGATCCAACAGATTTACTTCATTACGTGTTTCGCTGTCATGCTCCGTTTGACATATAAAACTTTAGTAGAATCTGCCTTTGGTTCATATTAAATATAATGGAATTTAAAAATAGTGAACAAACTTTGGATGACACGTAATTTCCAGGTGTGTTTGCTGTGATTTGTTTCAGATCCACAGACATGTTGTGCTTTAAGCTCTGCCTGATTGGATTCAGCATGCTGACGGGTAAGAAGGCCTAGCTTCCTACATGTGGTGTCTATTTTAGATTTACAGTAAAAAAAAAAAGAATAACTTGCAATATGCAATTTTGTTTTATTCAATCCATGAATAAAACAAAAAGAATAAATAAATATATTTTTTGCACTTAGAACATGAATATTTTCCCTCTGGGATGGATAAACTATTTTGAATGACATGTTTAAAAGGTTTTTGTCTGCATTATTAGCTGCAGCTGGAAGTCACCAGGCTTTTACCAGCTCTGCAGAGATGAACATCTCATCTTGCCCCATCACCTACTACGGTCAGAAATATGAGAAAGTATATGTGAGTAATGCTTCTTTTGATATTTCCCACATATTGTTGCTCATTCCATGACATCAACCAGCCAGGACTATTTTAAACCCCGTCAATATTGTTTCCTTCAATCTGAATAAAAAGCTTTTATAACAATTGGAATGTTTTTTTGTTAAAGAACCCACGGAGTGGCAGAAGCTAACAAACTAGTCTAAGCTTTTGATTTGATAGTTCAGCACATTGTGCATCACTTTAAAGCAAGACACCAAACCTGGCGTTAATTTGTGTGAATGTATTTCCCAAACATTTACACAAAAATAAAATCACAGATTTTAGGCTACTGCAAGTCTTGTTTGACATAAAGAAACAACTCAAGATAAACGTAAATGCTTCAAATAACCAACATTTGTATACAGTGAAATCATGTGTGACGTTTTTCTTATTTCAAGAAACCTCCTGAAATATTCAATACAGTATTAACTACTGAAAAAGTGCTGAATTTATAATCCACACACTTACATTTTAAAGATTATCTATGAGTGCACGAGGATTAGGACCTCCGGGAAACAATAAAAAAATAAAATAAAAACATCTGACTTTTTTCTCAGAATTCTAACTCCAATACGTTTATCATAATCAATCATTTTAGTAGAGTTTTACACTCATCGTTTCTCCTCCTGCTGGACAGGTGGGCTTCGAGGCAGACAGATTTGCAGTTTGCTTTAAGGGTTTATACCAACCTGGCATCCAAAATGACTGCATTCTGATGTCCGGTGGAACGGCCGACAGGGGCGGCCTGTCTGTGCTCAGCAGAGAAATACCAACTGGATCCGGAGTTCACAAGCTTCTTCCAAACCTGAAATATGCTGGAAAATGTGTGAATGTAATCCCACTGACGGACAGTCAGCAGTCTCAGGTGAGTATGTCACTGCCAGGTGTAAGCTTTAGATCAAGACGCTCTGTTAAAGCAATTCTCTTCAGCTAAATGTGTGTTGCCAGGTTGAACAGGTGGAACTGGGAAACTTTGGGGCACAATCAATCCTGGCAATCAAGACATATTCTGGATACACCGATGTTAACGTGGTACGTTGGTGTTCTTACGCAGCGAAAATCAGAAAACCGGACACGTTAAGATATGAGTTTATCAGTAAAATATCAATATTAATTCCTGATTTTCCTGAATGTCTTTTGTTTATTTAAAATAAGTTGTTTTATTAGAACAGAGAGAACTCGGAGGCCAACCTGCAGACGGTTTGATCTTGTTCACACACTTTTCTGGTATTTTGCAGGTGGCTGATGCTCAGGTTAACGGACTCACCGTTTCCAAACAGACTTTCCAGACCTCTGAAACAAACATAGTCTGTCCCTGACCGCTGTGGCTACTCTCTGCTGAGGTCCTCGTCTCTCCCAGGCCTCCATGTGCTGGGAATTTTTAAGGAAAGACGACGTAAAGATCTGAGTTTTCTGGACCGCGTCGTCCTGCAGCTGGACAGGGAAGGTGCTCAGATTTCCTTAGGCAGCAAAGTTAAGGTGAGCAACGAGGAAATTCCTTTGTTTTCTGTCTGCATATTCGGGAAGCACACATATATTGTAAAGAAGTGCCGCTATATTTAAACGATGAAAAAGAGGCAATTTTTTCAAAGATGCTAGTATTAAAGGTTTTTTTTTATTAATGTGCATGGGCTTGTCTTCCTGTAACATCTTGTAGATCTTTGGAAAAATCACATAGAGAAACTTGAGCAGTTAATAAAAAGACAAACTTTCAAATCTTTCAAGTTTTCCCGCATTTCTGGGGAATTTTTTTTTTTTTTTTTTTGTGGAAAACTGTTCCTTCTTGATTTGGATGCTGTACAGCTAGACTGATTTTTTTTAATGTTTTAATTAAATTTGAACTGAAAGACAGTTGGTATCTAAAAGAGCAAATAACTAAATGAGGGGATCTGTCCTCTCTCTCTGCTCCTCTCTCGTTGTTAAGGTAAATGATGACTTCCTGACAGTACATGCAATGCCCCAGATGGTCCACAGTGTGGCGCTCACCAAGAGCCACGCTGGTGTGACTGCGAAGTTGGAAGCCTCCAACTACACAGTGTCTGTTGTCTTTGATGGCCACACTGCAATGATTCATCTAACAGGTAAAGCATCATGGCTGAAGGCTGATTTACTGATTTGTTTCTGTTCTGTTTTCATTCGTCAGAGAACAAACACCCAACAAAGCACAGAACATAAATCAGACTGAGCAGTGAATCAGAGAAACAATTGTTTGATTAAACACAAAAGAAAGAAACAAGTAGAATTAAATGTATGTAGAATAAATATATTTAAAATGTAAAATATAATAGTTTTTTTTTAATCTGCCATCTATGTAGCTGTTAAATTTGAATTATTATATCCATATTAAAAGAATGCTTAAGAATTTTAACAGAAAAACAGACAATAATTTTCTGTAAAAGTTAACCAGCAATAACCAGCTGACCATAAATCTTTAATCAAACAGAAAAAAAAAAAAAGTTGCAGAACCTGCATGTTTGACTGTTAATGTTCAATCTTTTGATTAAAGTTTTGTATGGAAAAGGTATTGAGTTATTCTCATAGTTGAGAAATCAGTTTTAAATTCTGTAAACAAATTCCTTACTTTGATGTTGTAAAATTACAACCAGTGCAGAATGGTGTGAAATAATCGAAGAGTACATTAAAAGCACCTTTTTAATAATTTAATACTTTTCAGAGGAAAGGTTTGGATGACTTGACACACGCTGAAGAGGTTTCATCAACCCAAACTAATTCTGCTTCCTTCTGATCATGATCTGACTGATGATTTCAGCTTTAAAAACACAGAGTTCTCCTTTAAGCTGCTGCAGCTCTGCTCTCTCATAACTCTCTCCTGCTCTCCAGGATCAAGTGAAGCTCCTGTGCAGGGTTTATGTGGCGATTCAAGCTCAGCTGTAAACGAGCAAAAATCGTCTGAATACAGCGACACAGAGTAAGGACTCATTCATGATATTTATAGGGATATCGGGGAAAGGGACACATTTCAGTCTGTTGAGCATTCAGACACACTGTGTTTTTAAGGAGCGTGACAATGTGTGGCTCCTCAGAACTCAGCTTCATTCATCAGCTTTTGTTGTCTGATTGAATTACTGCACTGTAACCACTGTCTTCTAGTATGAAGGCAACAGCCTGATATTAAGGTCAAATTCAGACCTGCGGCCGGTTTATCCATTGTGTATTTTGATCTAAGGTTGAAAACATAAAAAACAATATATTATTATTATTATTTTTTTGAATCTAGTTCAAAAATGAACAATAATAATTAAAAATAATACTAACACTTTGTAATTTTGTAGTTTGGGTTGTCAGTTGAAAACACAGCATTGATCTACAAATGAAGCAAATCACTTCAGACACTTTTGTCCTTGCCTTGCATAAATAAAATAGATGTAAAATGGCTCATTTGTTACAGGAAATACAAAGAGCAATAACAATATTTATGTTCCTGTGAACATGTAGGCAAACAACAGCCAAATCATCTACAAGAACGCCATCATGACTCAGAATATGTCCATGTTTGGACTGATCACCCGGCATGACAAGGTGCACATGGACTTCTCCTGCTATTACAGCCAGCCAGACGTGAAGACACTGAGCGTCCGATTCAGACAGAGGTCTGTGCTGCATGTCTGACTCCAGGGGTCTCGCCCTGTGCTTTTCACTGAAAACAGAAGCCTTTAACTTGTGAGTTGTCTGAATTCCAGCTCTGTGATCCAGCACATTTCTTCTGGTGAATGGAAATACAATCTGACCATGGAGGCCTACACCAGCCGCGACCGCACAAAACCCATTGATTCTGACGCAGACATTGACCTGAACCAGAGACTCTGGGTGGAGCTGAAGACATACGGACTGGAGGAAGACAGGGTTGCTGTGGTGACGGACTCCTGCTGGGCAACGGATCGACCTTCGCCAGCTGGAGGCCTAAGATACAATCTCATTATCAACGGGTGAGACACACAGTGATGCTCACAGGACTAAACTGAATCAACGTTGATCCCACCCAACCCCTGACTTCTCGGTTCCCTGTTTGTCGAGCAGCTGTCCTAATCCCAAAGACCCAACAGTGGCGGTGGAAGGAAATGGGCTGGGAACATCCACCGTTTTTTCTTTCAACACTTTCCAGTTTACTGGCAGTAGTGGTAATGTTTTCTTGCACTGCAAAGTAGAGCTGTGTGTCAGGCAAGGGGACAACTGCATCCAGGTAAGCTTTGCACATAAATAGACTTCATAACATGCATTCTCGTCAATGCAGATGCTGTTTTTAGTTTTAGTTAGATGCTGGATATTAAACGTCTGATGCCAATCTTAAATCCATCTTTTATTTAGAGGTGCGCTCAGACCGCGAGAGGCCGCAGATCTGCCCGGCCAGAATATGAGACCGTAAACCTCGCCTTCATCTCAGTGGCCTGGACTTATTAGGTAAGGGAATCCCTAACTTAGCCTTTTCTCACATTTAACCAAAGCAGATCAGTCCAAGTCTACTTATTATAAACGCAGATAACAGAAATTAAACTGATTTTATCATTGATACAGTTCTTAAACGTGACAAGACAAAACGCTAGGCATAAAATTACTGATAGGACATGTCACTCAGAAAAGGAGTAAGTAAAAAATATATATTTATGGTGGGGGAATATTTATTTTATAGACATTCTTCAATCGAATTAAGTTGGTTTAAATTTCAATAATGAGATTTATGCCACATTTCCTCCTCAGGAAACGTTACAAAACATTTGGCTCAGTTCAGTTATATTCAAGTAAATCTTCTCAGTCCATTACAATCCAGACCAGTTCCAATAATAATCCCATCATAATAATGATCCAACTCAAACTAAAGCATTTGACAGTGAGTCAAATTGTGTTTAAAATCAATGCATTCATGACTCCATCAATTTACAATAATATTTATTGTTTAAACTTCCACAGTAAAATGGTATCTACAAAAGTTTGGTTTTATTATTTCACCAGCTGTTCATTTTATGGCTTGTAATTGGTTAATTAATTAAAATAAAAGTTCCTAAAGTATTTTTAAAACAAGGGCAACTGATCAAAGTCAGGATAAAAATAGAACATTTAATGTCATCACTTCAGAGCATCTTGGAATATTTTACTGATGATTTAAATTGTGTTTGATGAAAGTCAGTCAGGATAGTTTTTTTTTCTATCCATCTTAATGAAAATCTGACTGCTGCTGACTAATTATTTACTGCATTATTTTGAAACACATAATTAATTTTCCTTCACCTGATCTGTAGAGTAAAAATGACGTAATGCATTTGATCTTTTAATATAGATACATCAAGACAAGGGCAGCTGTAACTAACATTTGTTTATCTTTGTGGGACTTCATGGAGAAACAGACTGACAGCCTCAGTCCTGATGGGATTTGATACAATGAAGAATCCACCAGGGGCTCATAACAACCGTCTGCTGAAACGTGGAACAGACTCTTTCCTTTTAGTTATGAAAGACTCGCATGTTTTTGGGAAGTGTCTCATATAGTCTGGTGGAGGAGAAATTATTTTCAATAACTGATAGGACAGTAATTATGACATTTTTAGCAAACAGCTCTGCTTAGGAGGACCGTGAAGCGTTTTCTGCTTCGTCATCTTGACTCTGCTGCACCAATTTAGCTTCAGCCTTCCATTTTGTCTGCTGCCATGCAGAAGTAGAGCAAACATCTGAAGTGAGACTCACTGCAGAGACATTTGGTGAGACATTTTTGAGTTTTGATCCAACATTACAGGAAAAGAAGATAAGTGAAGCAATTTCTAACGAGTCACACATCAGGTCTGTGAAGTTATTTGGGGGAAACCACAGATAAATTGACATTAAAGCCCCAAAGACCTTAAAGATTCCATGAGGTGCTCTAAAATGCTTTGCAAAACATGGATGTGTTCCATACGATCCCATAAAGGAAGCTTGAGGGGTGAAAGTCCCCCTCTTCGATATCTCCTTGACTCCGTGAAGGGTCCCTGGCTACTAATTTTTGTTGTGCAACGAGGCACAATTGAAGCTTAGTCATGGTGGTTTTGGTTTATTGCATAAATACTCTCAGCAGTCCGGCTGCATTGATCTGAGACATCTTTTGTTAGCATGATATGTGGAACGTGCAGCAAATGTAATCTGTGGCACTTTTTCTGGGCTTCAGACCCAGAGCATCCAGACATGATGGGGTTGATTGTGCCATCAGGTGATCATGCACTGGACTTATTAGGTTGTTCTGCAGCTCAAAATTGGCATTGCTGGGGGACATTTATCATCTACTCTATTATTATTATTATTATTAGGTTTTTAATCTCCAAATATTTGACAAGCCATGTTTTCTGTCTTTGTATCTATATGCCCCATATTGTGTTGGATGCATTTTGTACTTACAAAAGGCAGGTGAGTAAGTACTTAATGAAAAGTAAAACACCTAAATGATCAAATCTGAACCAAGTTTTGATCATATATGTCAGGCTGTTTATGAATATTTGTATTAAATGCCTGAAACTTTTTTTTTATTTTACAAAGAAAACTGAACCTATTTCTAGCCTTAACACATTTATTGTTCTGGACCCAGTTTCAGGCATTAACCTTTGATTTAACCACTAAGCATATGATGTAATCATGGCAAACACCTTCACACAGACGGATGTGGTAGTTATGCTGTTGATCACTGTTGTATTCAGCTCAAGAGATCGACCACAGGCATTTATCCATATCTTACATTTGTTTAGACTCTGTTTGGGTTTTGAAAATGGAATAAACTCTAAATGGTCTGGATAAAGTGTTTCTAAAGTGGATGTTCTGACAATGCTGAACCATTTTCACCAAATCTCTATGAGCCTTTATTTGCAAGCAAGATGTTAGCGGTCAAGCTAGCATCGCTGACCTGCTTCCACTAGCAGAATGTTTTTAATTCTGTAGCAGCAGCAGCAGAGAGCAAGAGGGGAGGATGAGCAGATTATCTGTTACAATTTCAACAAATATGTAAAAATATTTTTTTAAACAGTTACATACTGCAGTTTTAATGTCTTTAAAGGCTTTTTAATGCTGTGCAGAAACCATGATGAAACATGTTTTTTTCTTTATGAAAACACTGCAAAAAATGAAACCAGGTTCAATAATTATTTCAAGTTATTTTTTTGTCTCGAATAGTTTCTATGGTAAACAATAACCACACAAATATGTTTGGATTTACTGCATTGTATTGAGAGCGAGGCCAGGAAAACAAAAAACTGATCAAATATTAAGAATCTATCGACACTGATGTGCGAATGCAAATGTGCAGGTTTGTGAGTGGGACTGGTGGAATGCAGCTGTCATCTGAAAAGCTTTGAGTGATCAGTGAGACAAGACAAACACTATGAACATTTAGTTCAGTCCCCAAAACCATGACTCTTTCCCTTCCACTTCACACGTCAGCACTATGTGGTTGTCTATTGCACAAAATCTCCAAAAACATTGAAGATTAAGGTAGTAATGCGTCAAAACCAGGAGTTGTAGTGTTACAGTGTACTATTCATGATTTAGCTTTACAGTAAGTTTGCATTTGAGGAGCCAGACTTGAGAATTTCAAGTGTAACAATAATTTTGACAGATTTTCTAAACCAGGGGTAGAATAATGCATAGATCAGAGGGTTTAGACAGGAATTCAAGTAGTACAACGATATAATGTAGATGCCTGATATACTATTAAATAAGCTGTCTTCGGTCAAAAGTGAGACACAAAAATACGGACAAAGGCACAGCAGAAACACAACTATAACAACCCCAAGAGTCCTGGCGGCTTTTATTTCAGATTTCTTCGGTTTTCCTGAACGCTGATGTGAGACGGCTGCAACATGAGAGCGCATGGCCCGAATCTGAGACACGGCCACCACAAAGACTGTAACATACAGAATAATGATGACAATAACAGGAAGAAGAAAAGTTAATAGGAGATCAACAATCAGTCCAGTGAGACCGACATCAAATGTACACAATCCAACACAGGAATTAAATCTGCCTGGTTGTTGCAGATCCTCCTTTAAAATCACAGTGGAATAAACAAGAGAACAAGTCCAACACACAGAAACAGACACTTGGGTTCGTTTTAGAGTGACCTTAGTGGGATAATGTAAAGGATCACAGATGGCTACGTAGCGGTCAATTGAAATGAGGACCATGTTTCCGACTGAGGAAGATGCAACAATAAAACCTAAGACGACGTGCAAAACACACATGATGTTGCCAAGATACCAGCAGCCGTCTATCTTGAAAACCAGAAAGAACAGAAGGAAACCCATGATGAAATCTGAGAAAGCCAGAGACACAATTAGGACATTTGTGGAGGTGTGAAGCTGCCTGGAAAGATTAAAAACACAAACAAATTATTTTCATATTTGAACACAAACTGTTAGCATTACATAATTCATAATAAAATATAATCACTGTCTCTTTCTTCTGCACCATACTGCTTTTTTTAATACATCATTTAGTTTTACTTTCAAATAAATGTTTACCTGAAGTGCATGATGGCGATGATGACCAGCAAGTTCAGAATCATTGTGAGAAAAGAAATAAAAGCGAGAATAATGGAGAGAAGCAGCACGTCGGAGGGTGAATGCTTTGTTTTACTGCAGGAGGTGTTGAGGAGCTCTGGGAAGCAGAGTTCAGCTCCTTCCATCTCTGATGACTTTCAGATCAAACTCCAGTTTATATAACCTGTTGAGCTTTGTGGCACACCTTCCTGAACTCCACTCCACCAGGGGCAGCAAGGGATTTTTCTAACTTCTTCACTGTAAAAAAAAAAAAAGAGGGTTAATCTACACATCAACATCAAATGCAGTAAAAGCTCTATGTCCAGTCAAAACGATTGTTTAGAAAATGATAATTCCACCAACTAAACAAAAAAAAATCTCTTTAAAAATTATAAATCAATTCCATCTGAGGGGCCACCATATTTAATATTTATATGCACCCTTTAGCTAAGGTTATATATATATATATATATATATATATATATATATATATATATATATATATATATATAAATATAAAATAACGATCAGATACCATAACTATGCAGAAACCATTACTGTGACCCCATTCTTGTTTCTTTTGCCCATTTACCTCATCACATTCACCCCAAAAAGCTCTGAGGATGGTCTACGCTGCACTGATAAAGGATGAGTGGTGTCATAAAATACTGTACTTCTCAATTTCCAAAATCCATATTTTTCTCTCCATTGCTCTCCCACTTCGTCTTCCTTCAAAGCATAACATTTTAAACTTAGACTCTTATCAAACATACCATGATGATGTTAGTGATTTTTAAAGTTTTGAATGGGCTTCCTCACCACCATTAGGTCATTTTATTCATGAAAGGAATAGTAGACTGAACACCAGAGCACAAACCAGAGGAGACTGCAGCATAACTGAGGTGCAGAACACAGATTAGCCAGAAGGTGGCGTCTATATTTCTTAGGACAAAGGATGAAATTTGTGAATAAGTGTGAATTTGTCAACTTCTTTCTTCATTTCTTTCAATAATTTACAGTCATAACCCTTAAATGGGGATGAAATTCTTCTTTCTTCAACTGTTTGTTTCTTTCTCTCAGCTTGTTTATGCTGGTGCATCACAACTTTGGACAGTTTCTCTGAGCAAGTCTATCACTGTGGATATGGGATAAGAAAGGAGTGGCAGCTGATCGGAGACCAGTACCTTAAAGGTGTGCCACAGAGTTTAACAGGTTATATAAACTGGAGTTTGGTCTGAAAGTCATCAGAGATGGAAGGAGCTGAACTCTGCTTCCCAGAGCTCCTCAACACCTCCTGCAGTAAACCAAACTATTCTCCCTCTCATTTGAAGTTCTTTTTTATTATTGTTTATGTTCTTTCTTTTCTCACAATGATTGTTAACTTGCTGGTCATCATTGCCATCATGCACTTCAGGTAAACATTTATTCCAGTTGTCTCTTCTCCAGCCCTCTAGGCCCGGTGTGCCGCAACCTTTGGGTGTCTCTCTGCTTCAGCACACCTGGCTCCACTTTCACCTCATTAGCAGAGCTCTGACTGCATGCATGAGGTAGTCTAACCATTTAATTCAATGTGAAGCACAAGACACATCTAAAGTTTGCAGGACATGGGTCCTTGAGGAATGCAAAACTAAATGATGAATATAAAACTAAATGGTGTCTAAAAGAAAACAATGGTTTAGAAGATAATTGTCAATGTAACACATCAGAATGAATTGCAGCTAGTCGTTTGTGTACAAATATGAAAATAATTTGTTTGTGCTTTTAATCTTTCCAGGCAGCTTCACACCTCCACAAATGTCCTAATTGTGTCTCTGGCTTTCTCAGATTTCATCATGGGTTTCCTTCTGTTCTTTCTGGTTTTCAAGATAGACGGCTGCTGGTATCTTGGCAACATCATGTGTGTTTTGCACGTCGTCTTAGGTTTTATTGTTGCGTCTTCCTCGGTCGGAAACATGGTCCTCATTTCAATTGATCGCTACGTAGCCATCTGTGATCCTTTACATTATCCCACTAAGGTCACTCTAAAACGAACCCAAGTGTCTGTTTCTGTGTGTTGGACTTGTTCTCTTGTTTATTCCACTGTGATTTTAAAGGAGGATCTGCAACAACCAGGCAGATTTAATTCCTGTGTTGGAGAGTGTACATTTGAGATAGGCCTCACAGGATTTATTGTTGATCTCTTATTTGCTTTTCTTCTTCCTGTTATTGTCATCATTATTCTGTATGTTACAGTCTTTGTGGTGGCCGTGTCTCAGATTCGGGCCATGCGCTCTCACGTTGCAGCCGTCTCACATCAGCGTTCAGGAAAACCGAAGAAATCTGAAATAAAAGCCGCCAGGACTCTTGGGGTTGTTATAGTTGTGTTTCTGCTGTGCCTTTGTCCGTATTTTTGTGTCTCACTTTTGACCGAAGACAGCTTATTTAATAGTATATTATATCGTTGTACTACTTGAATTCCTGTCTAAACCCTCTGATCTATGCATTATTCTACCCCTGGTTTAGAAAATCTGTCAGAATTATTGTTACACTTAAAATTCTCAAGTCTGGCTCCTCAAATGCAAACTTACTGTAAAATGACTCCTTGACCTTTTGACACATTGCAACCTCAAAATGTGGGGCATTATTTTGGACTGGTAGTTAAACAGAAGTTGATTCAGATCTGTGAAGTGGAAGGTAAATAATACATGGTTTTGTTGACTGGATTCAATCTCTATTGTGCCTTTCTTTACATCATCTGCTCTAAGCACTTTGCACTAATTAATCATCCACATATATCTAACGTGTCACATAAGCGCAGACAGATTCATACATGCAGAGATTACATATATAATGCATTTTGCTGCAGCTGCTTCTTTCTCTTTCTTCTCCTGGCAGTCCCACTGGGCTTTGGTTGCTTGTAGAGCTTTCCATTTTCTGCCAACATGACCACAATAATGATCATAAATGATGATAATAAAGTATTTTTTTAAATTCTGAGTGACATTTTCTCACACTTCCACTCACTGATACAACTTTAATACTGCTGTTATGGAAGAAAATATGAAAAGAAGACAATATGCACACAATGGAACAATATCAGCAAAACAACAGTACCTACCTCGTTTTTCCATAAAAGAAAAGCTTTTTTTAAATTGTGCCATAAATTAAGTCATAGTTTCTTTTTTATTGTACAGTTGTTATTGGAAGGGGTTCTGCTTTGGGAAGCAAAAATGTGTCACAACGTAATGACCACATGAGTTCAGATAGATTATTTATTAAAATTTGAATGTTAAAAGTTCTTTATTTAAAATACATACAAAATTCAGAAAATGTATAAAGTCTAACAGACAGTAAAACAAGGCAAATGTTATTTTTTAACAACACAATCAACTTTTGTTCCATTTTCTTACACCCTCATGGGGTCTGGAGGAATGCTGGTGCCAATGTCCTGCTCTCAACGGGCGAGAGGCGGGGAAACCCTGGACAGGTCGCAAGTCCATCACAGGGCAACACGGAGACAGACAGGACAAACAACCAGCCACACACACTCACACATTTATACAGACCAATTAACCTGACAGTCATGTCTTTGTACTGAGGGAGGAAGCCGGAGTACCCGGAGAGAACCCACACATGCACAGAGAGAACATGCAAACTTCATGCATAAAGACCCCGGGCCAGGAATCGAACCCAGGACCTTCTTGCTGCAGGGCAACAGTGCTGTATCTTTTAGTTCAGTTATCAGTTCTGTTCACTGAGTTGGCAGACAACAATAAAGCTGTGAAGGATCAGAAGAGATCCGTACATCCTGGAGAAAGCTGAAGTCCATCAGTTTTTGCAGCACGATGCTGCATGTCCTCCACAGCTCTCCCTCTATTCCAGAGCTGAAAAGTTTCGTAGTCTCAGAGATTTTGAAAAGACTTGGGGTACATACTGGTTTAGCAGATTTTTGTTTCAAAACTCAAAACATGACACATAGCCAACTGAACTCGTCAAGCTTCTGATGGTTTATGACAGTATGAGGGTTTTTAAAGATAAATAACCGCACCACGAAGAAAATACTCTCAGAATTCAGAAAAAACAGTTTTTCTGTTCCGCTTGCCAAATAAATGAAAGTTTTCCCTTCTAGAATATGTTAAAGTGTAACTAAACCCCTTGTGAAAGCATGACCCCTCCCCTGACAAATTTTGAAAAGTTTCAGCAAAGTGGGCGGAGCCAAGAGACATCGAGAGTCTGGGCTTCCTGATGACCGAAGGGGCTGCGTTGGGATGGTGGTCAGGAAGAACTAAAGCACTGTTACTTATTTATAAACCGTGTTTCTGTATTTAGCAACTGTTTTTTGTTGTTTTTTTTGGATGGGGGGGGTTTATCAAAAAACAAATCAATAACAAATCAATAACAAACAATAAATCTAGCAACTTTTTCCTGTGTTTTAGTACAGATTGAAGCTGAGAACCAGTTTTTGTAGAGAAGTGGCTCCCACTAGTTCAGTTCCTTGGAATCGTTAAGCTGCTTGCTTAGTGGCAGCTTATCGGTTCCAGTAACTTGATGGAATTGCGTGCTGACCTCTGTATTTAGCTTTAGAAAATATCCAACATGGTGTCGCAGCAGAAGCACTCCAAAATATTGTTAAAATTCACAAAAAAACGATACTAGATGGTTCAAACATGCAACATGTTCAGAACTTTAATCACAATAAAAGGAGGACACATCCTCAAACAGTTGACCACACATCATGCAGCCAATTTGTACAAACATTTCATACATTGCTTAGAGCGTCGCTGCACAGTTCCACCAGGTATTTACTAATGGCTGCTGCCACTAGTCTGAAGGAGCTGAGTGGGGCAGTCATGAGGGAGGAGGCAGCAGCTTGGTTTGGGGACTGCAACTCCAAGGAGGAGCTTCATCAGGAAGGCAGCTCACCTGGAGGCAAAGCATTTTGCACCCCGGATAGTTACCATGGGAGATTAAAGGATTTCTCAAATATGTGTGTAAGAATGGGGGAATAACATTTTAACATGATAAAAAACAAAAAGAAAAAGTTGATTTTACATAATACTGCCCCCTTAAGCTTGCAAAGATATTCCAGCTGGAAATATTAAAAAATAAAAGCACTTCTCGTTTCTTACATTTATGAAAGTTTAACGTTCTTTCAAATGCTACATCCACCATGTCACGTCCTTCGTGTTGTAATTTACGCTTTAAATGTGAACTTAAAAAGAGATTATCCTAAATAAAAAACAAAGCTCAGGTGTGATGAGGTAAATCTTACACTTGGTCAATTTTCAAAATAACATAAAGCATGTTTTAGTTTTTTTTTTTGATGGTAAATTAAATGTTAAATGACTAACAAAATTATTTATTAAAATTGATAGATTGAAAGAAAATTTTGAAATGTTAACTCAGTGATTTAGGTCAGGACAAAGAGGTACAGGTTTGGACCTAGACTTGACAAAAAAAAAAAGAAGAAATGACTTGTGAACATTTCTGGTCAGCGTGTCCCTCACACACCTGTAGACTCCAGGATCTCTTGGGAACAGACTTTCAACCCAAACTGCCTTTACAGCCGCCTCCAGCTGCTGCAGATGGAAGCAACGTTTCTCCAGCAGGGAGTCAGGAGAACAACTGGGCAAACAAGAACAACGAAATGACAGACACACACGTACACACACATGTAGACACATATCGGCCACAGGTCAGAGTCTGACTTCAGTTTTGAAGCATTTGTTGCTCCACATAAATGATTTAGCCATTCCTTTGTATGTCTTCACAGCAGGCTGGCATCAGACGATCCAGACTGTAAGATCTGAAGTGTAACAATAACTCTAATAGCTTTTCTGAGCCAGGAATAGAAAAATGCATAAATCAGAGGGTTAAGGCAGGAATTAAAATAAAACAGACTCAAGACAAAGGCAGTGGATACAGTATTGAGGATAGCATCTTGATTAGTAAGTACAACACAGTAATATGGGCACAGGCACACCAGAAACACAACCACAACGACGCCTAGAGTCACAGCTGCTTTTATCTCTGATTTGTGAATCCTGACTCTGGCAGATCGCTGCTGTGTGGCAGCTGGAGCAGGAGACCTCATGGCCTGAACCTGAGTCACAACCACCACAAACACTCTCACGTACAGAACTACGATGACAGCAACAGGGATGATTAGGATAAAAATAAGATCCACAATCTGTTCATGTAAACCAGAAAGAATCACACACTCCCCTGAGCAGGAGTTAAATCTGCCTGGCTTGAAATTATTCCTCAACAACACGATGGCATAGAGCAGACAACTGATCCAGAACAGTGAAACACACACCTGGACTCGTTTCTGGGTGATTTTGGTGCGATAATGGAGAGGATTACAAATAGCTACATAGCGGTCAACTGATATGAGCACCATGTTTCCTACGGACATAGAGGTGACAATTATGTCCAAAACATAATAAAGAATACACACAAAGTCACCAAAATACCAGCAGCCATCCGCGGTCATCATCTGAAACAAAAGAAGAAGCCCCACACAGACGTCTGAGGCAGCCAGAGACAGGAGAATGAAGTTGGTGGGATTGTGGAGCTGCCTGGAAAAGTAGAGAAAACCTGTCACTTTAGCCAAGATTGTTGTAAAAGTTGTTGATCCCACAATAAATCAGCTAAAACCACAACAAACCCCAAAGCGTTAATATTACACACAGTCCCCAATATTTGATTTTCCTATGTGAACTCATTATGCTCTTAGTTGTTTTAATATAAACAATGTTTTTCTTTTCCCTTTCACAGTTTTCTACATTTAAGCTGGTAAAGTCAAATGTCACCTGAAATGAGAGATGGAAATGATAACCAGCAGATTCAGGGCTACAGTGATGAGAGAAATGAAGCACAACAGAAGGGAAATGAGCAAAGTTTCAGAGTGAGACTGTTTTAGCTTTTTGCAGGAAGAGTTGAGAAGTTTTGGAAAGCAGAGTTCCTCTTCTTCCATCACGAGAAAAGAAACATCAGCGAAGCTCTGAGAGCTTCAGCTCAAATACTCATGTTTTAACCGGGACTTTAAGCCACACCTCCTTTGTGTTTTTTTTTCTCTTCCTTAATGTATGTGAATTAAAGCATCCCATAAATTTAAATATATATATATATATATATTTAAAAGTATAATTATTTAAAGCCTTTCTGATTTACTGACATTTCTATTAATTACTAATGTCTGAGGTTGTGGACAATGTTTTTGGTTCTGGTAAACTTGACTAAACTGTGAACTTATTAATAAACAAACATATAAATGTCTATTATAATATATATATGAAAGGCCAACCTAATTTAATGGAAAGTGAAATGATGTAGCTTTCGTCCAACCACACAGATCTGGATGCAGCTGCATTCAAAATGAGGCAAGAAAATCAGCAACTTTACACGTTACTCTTTATTATTTATGTTATTCCCTCAGAAATGGTATAACTGAAGGATGGAAAAGTCAAACTTCTGTGCTTCTGTTGAACATTTAACTCCATAATGAAATATCTTTTTCTCAGTGCCTTATCCGCTAGCCTGGATCCAAAACCATGCCAGCATAGCAACACTGACACATTCAATGTTTCTTTTTTTTCTTCCTCTGTTTTATCAGGATGTTTCATTCCAACACAGATATTCTCCAGCTTCACATTTTGGGCCCCTGTTTCATCACATTGCACTGCCATTAGTGTCTTTGGTTCTGCACCAGATGCTGTTTTAATAAAATCAATTTAAACCAAATACATGTTTAGCTTTGATGTAAAGGAACTCTGTGTATCAGCATTTTTGTAATTTTCCATGTTTGCAGATCCTTATCTCCAGTATGTTGGGGTCAACAGTGACAGAACTCTGGGTTGCCGGTTCGAATCCCCGCTGTGTTTTTTCCCAGTCGTTGTGCCATTGGGCCGCCATGCACCAGACTGTCAGACTGCCACAACGCACCTGGATCAAATAACTGGCTCATTACGAGGTCAAGCTTGACTCATCGAAAACCTGCAGCGCAGTGGGGTTGGAAATGGGGCTGGAATGATTCAGGGAATTTTAAATTCCTTTAAACAAATGAGCTCAAGACTTTGTTAAATAATATGTTATTACTTAGTGCACTGTGTTCCGGTTAGTGATGCTGGTATTTGCCAGTACCAGTGTTAAGTACTTGTACTTGTAAAAGAAGTCGATTCTCCCAATCGATACCACTTTTATGATGGACTTTCATGCTGCGCTGTGTTGACTAAACACTAACTCTAAAAAGTCTAAAAAGGATTTTTCATACTCTAAGCTTGAGACTGAAATGAAGATTAGCAGAAGAGGAAATGTTTACTAATGCTTCAATTCAAGTTTTCTCTAAATCTTTCACATTGTAGGGGGGGCATTCCCAAACATCTAGTTGGTTTAGGTGATCACTTTTTTGTAAATTGCCTTGCAACAATATATGTTTGGGATTGAAAATGTATAGATAAAGTGAATTTAAACTGAATTAAAGTTCAGATGCAATGCAGTTTACATCACAGGTTTAATCAGAACACCTTTGAGACCTGATGTGCCTAGCAACACAGCAACAAACACAAGAAAGACTTGCCACAGATAAATAGTCTTTATGGCACAGAAGAACAGTTCCTTCCGTGATGGAGGACGATGAGCTTTGCTTTCCACAATTTACCAACTTGTCCTGCAGAAAACTAAACCGTTCTCAATTTGAAAAAGTTTTGGTTTCCTTTATGTTATGCTTTATTTCTGTGATCACTGTGTCTCTCAACCTGCTGGTCATCATCTCCATTTCTCACTTCAGGTAAACTAGTTTGTCATGGTGGCTGCAGTACAGGCGCAGCAAATTTGGCCTCACGGCATGCATGCAGCAAAACTGTTTAGCAATGCACATGATCAATTTTCCACCTGTTTTCATTATATTCTGAAGTACATTTAAAGTTTCACTCTTGCATTTTATGAGTGATATCTTCTTCCTCCTCAGGCAGCTTCACACCTCCACCAACCTGGTCCTCCTCTCTCTGGCTGTGTCTGACTTTTCTGTGGGATTCCTAATTCTATTTCAGCTCATGCTCATAGATGGATGCTGGTACCTAAATGACACAATGTGTGTTTTATACTATATTTTAGATGTAGTTGTTACCTCTGCCTCAGTAGGAAACATGGTGCTGGTTTCAATTGACCGCTATGTGGCAATATGTGACCCTCTACACTATTCTCTAAAAGTCACTCCGAAAAGAGCCCGTGTGTGTATTTCATTGTGTTGGATCTGTTCTCTCAGTTATGTCATCATAGCACTAAGGACGAATTTTAAACAGCCTGGAAGGTTTAATTCCTGCTTTGGAGAGTGTGTGATAAACGTTGGCTTTACTGAACAAGTCGCAGATCTTTTTGTAACCTTCATTATTCCCATTACTGTCATCGTAGTCCTGTATGTGCGAGTGTTCCTGGTGGCTGCGGCTCAGGTTCAGGCCATGCGCTCCCATATTGCAGCCGTCACACATCAACACTCAAGGAAAATAATTGTTAAGGACTCAGAGATGAAAGCAGCCAAGATTCTCGGAGTTGTCGTTGTTGCGTTTCTGATATGTCTGTGTCCATATTTCTGTGTTACACTTGTGGGACAGGACACCCTACTAAATACGTTGTCTTCTGCATTTGTAATATGCTTGTTTTATTTTAACTCTTGTCTAAACCCTCTCATCTATGCCTTTTTCTACCCCTGGTTTAGGAACTCCATAAAATATATTATTTCACTTCAGATACTGAAACCTGGATCCTGTGATGCCAATATACTTTGAGCTGACAGTAAATATTATCAAATATATATAGCTTCTTGATTGTGCTATAAAATGACACCATTTGCCTGGAAAATACAGGCACATAGTGTCTGGCCCTTTAAAATTATAGCAATAATATTTCTGTATTGGACTCTAAAGCATCAGTAATAATAAAAAAAACATGTGTATATTGATGTGGCTGAAAATTTAGTGCAAGCATTTGTTATTCTAGTGTAAAAACCTGTAGATTTCTATCTAATGTGACCGAAATTACCAGTAAGAAAACACCATGCCGATAATTATTTAGATGTATTACTCTTGCAATCATTTTTTTATTTTTATTTTAAAGACTTTTACAGTGTTTCTTTGGGAACAGTGTTTGTGACACTAACAGTTGCCACAAACTGCACAATATTGTCAGTTGTTTTCAGTCCAGGCTCAAACTGCTCAACTACATGGTTCAATATTTCAAAGCTCATAAGTCATATTCTAAAACTGTCCATCTGTTCATGACAAGTGGCCTTTGACCTGGAACTACAAAGAAGAAGAAAAACCTGAAGTGTGGATTCGTTTGCCCCAGGAGATAATGCTCAACAAGAACAAACAAGCTTCCTTGGCCATTCTGCATAGAGAAAATACAACTTCAACTTTACTATAGTCAAAGTGAAGTTGATTGTTAACTACACACTATGTTCACAAACATATTGAAGTATGCTAATGTGAAAAAGATGAGTGAACCTTGAAAATAAATATTCAAACAGAAATGCTTGGGAAAAATATATTTTTGTGTAGCTTTCAGGATATCAATTCTTATATTCAGATATCAATATATTATATTCCTTGTTGCACATAATTACAATAAGTCAATTTAATTATTCTTGAGAAGCATTACACTAAGTGACTTGTAAATTGGACTCATGTTTCTGCGTCAGTGTGACCAGAATACCAAACAGGCTTCATTTTTGTGCAACCATACGATTACTGACCAGGAGCTGGTCATGAGGTGTTAATCGGTTCTCGCTACTCCCTGTGTGCTACAGGAGGCACTAAACTCCTTTAGGTTAAGACTTGATCCGATTGCTGCATGACTGAAAAATCAGCTGAAAATGATATGGGCCAAAAACTAAAAATAAAAACAGCAGTGAATGCCTAGCTGAAATAATTTAAAGAAGGTAACTGTCTGATTCCTTTCCCCAATTAAAACTCAGTTTCCATGTATTTTTATTGGAGTTTTTACCCAAAAATGTCTACATTCACCACAATCAGCACAGTTGAGGCAAATGCAGCAGGACAAATCAACATAACACACGCGCACAAAAATAAATAAAAATAAGTTGCCAATCAAAATCCCTCCTCGCCACCCCACAAGAGCTGCCATTTTTTAAAATACATTTGTTTAAACTGTCACTACGTCATTACAGTTTGTCAAAAATATTGAGCTCTTTTGTCTTCTCCTACTGCTAACCAGAAACAACCAATCAGAGCCAGGAGGAGGGTCTTAGCGATGTCAATCATCCTCCATGTGGCGCTGTTCAGCCCCACCTCTCCTTACTTTCTCTGTACTATGCTGCAACTAGCACAGTCTGTCATGAATGCTAAGGCTACTTAGCATAGCCACCAATTACAAGGAAGAAAAGTTGTTTCTCTGCCTTAAACACACTGAGCAGCAAGCACATGAGGTTGATTGACAGCGCCAAAACCTTCCTCTGGCTCTAATTGGTTGTTTTTGGTCAGGAGCGATGCATTTCCTCTTTCTAGCTAATGCAGGAAGTGGACGAGATTCTTCTTTTCACAGATTATTTGTCTCATATTATACTGTTACGACATGGTAACAGTTTTAACAAATATGTAAAAAAAAATCCACATATTTTTAATAAAAGTTACATAAAGCCGACACATCTTTAATCTTCCATGGTGAGAAAACTTGTTTTGTTTTCTCTACTATGAGACAATGTGTTAATGATTTCAAATCTCCAAAAATAAAAAATATAGGATCTCACTTGATCACAACCCCCCAGAGTCTCAGATTTTACATTAAAACCATCAGTTCAGAAAGTACAAATGTTCCCTTTGTAGAGTCATGATAAACTTAGACCACTCCATCAATTATTCATTTCTTTATTAAGAAATGCTAAAGTATTTTGTCACTGGAAAATTCAAAAATAATTACAGGTCAATACAAACATGGCTGATGAACATCTCAACCCAAACTTAAAGGAGCATTTTGTAAACACAAATGTGTGCGTGCCTATACTTATGTATGCAATGTTTCTGTATATGAATATTCAATAGTAGATGTTGGGAGACAGAGACAGACAAGAATGGACAGCGTGCACACACACACACACACACACACACACACACACACACACACACACACACACACACACACACACACACACGGGTGGAGATAAGCAGAACATCCTGCAGCTGTTGGCTTCATTGCCTCTTTGAACTTATCTACATCTATAAAATGCTATAAATTACCTTATAATGATGTTCTTCTAAAATGCAGAAAGAATACTTTCTACTTATTTACCATTAACACAGATTCACTGCGTGGAGTTTTAAGTTCATTTGTAAAAAAAAAAAAAAAAAGGAGAAGGTTTATGATAAATCATTCACAATAATCTGTTATATGTTTGTCATTTACTTAATTGTGTGCAAAATTGCATATGGTGACCAAGAATAACTCAGTCAGGCTGCTCCTCGTGTTATCAAAGTATGTTGGCACCAGAAGAGCCGGACCTTAGCACTTCAAGTGTAAATATAATTCTCATAGCTTTTCTAAACCAGGGATAAAAGAAGGCATAAATCAGAGGGTTCAGACAGGAGTTAAAATAAAACAGACATAGAAGAAAGGTCATGGTAGAAGTGTTCAGTAGTGAACTTTTACCAATTAGTGTGACACAGTAATATGGGCAGATACAGAAAACAAATGCGACTACAACAACCCCGAGAATACCAGCTGCCTTTAGCTCAGATTTCTTCACATTTGTCTTCCTGGGATGTTTTTGTTTAACAGCAACAATATGAGAGCGCATGGCCTGAACCTGAGACAGAGCGACCACAAACACTCTTACATATAGCACCACTAAAACAGTAATGGAAATAATAAAGGTCAAAATAAGATCTGCGACATTTTCAACGAAGCCAATTTCAACCACACACTCTCCAGAGCATGAATTAAATTTTCCTGGCTGTTGAAAGTTATCCCTTAACAGAACCAGGATGTAGACCACAGAACAGATCCAGCACAGAGAAACACAAATTTGAACTCTTTTTGTGGTAACCTTGGTAGAATAGCGCAGAGGATCACAGATGGCCAAATAACGGTCAAGCGAAATGAGCACCATGGTGCCTACTGATGCAGAGGTTAAAACTCCACTGAATACATAGTAGAGAACACACAGGACGTCACCAAGAACCCAGCAGCCGTTTATAACCATGATCTGAAAAAACATGAAAAGGCCCACAAGAAAATCGGAGACGGCCAGGGAGAGCAGTAAGAAATTGGTGGGGGTATGGAGCTTCCTGGAAGAGGAACATCAACAAATTCATTATTATTATTATTATTGTTACAATGTTTTTACAATACTGCCCATTACAGAAAGCAGCCTGATGACCCACAGCGTAGAACTACCTGAAATGTGAAATAGAGATGATGACTAAAAGGTTAAGAGCAGTAGTAACCAGAGACATGAAGGACAATCCAAAGTAAATCAAAGTGTTTACTGAGTGAAGAGACACTTTCTTTTTACAGGAAGAGTTGAATGCTTCTGGAAAGCAGAGCTCAGATGCATCCATCGTCTGCAAATTAAAAGAAGAGCAACTGAGACTTCCTTTAAGACACTGCACTCTGGAAGCTGAGGCCCCGCCTTTGTTGTTATGTTGCTAAGGACATGAGGGGTTTATTGAACACCTCCATCTTTGGTGATAGACAGGTTCTCCAAACTGCATTGTTTTATTTTACACAGTTAGAAACAACGAATGCAAAACGATCGTCATTCGTCATCATCTTAAGACCAACATTAAATTAAGATTTAACGATGAAACCTACCACCAGTGTTTGCATAGACAAGCCAGACGTTACTGACAATGTAATATTGCCAGACAAAAAACTTCAACTTGCCAAGTTGTGTAACCATTGATCCAGGACTGTAAAGGAATCAGCCCACATTGGTTCTAGCTGGAGGGGCTCAGAGAGGCATTCTTCTCCTGGTTGAGAAGAGCCAGTTGAGGTGACTCGGACTGGTCAGGTTTCTTCCTGGACGGCCCCTTGGTGAGGTGTTCTGGGATGAGACCCAGAGGAAGACCCAGGTCATGTCTTTCAGCTGGGCTGAGAATGCCTTGGGATTCCCTCTGAAACAAATAATTGGGGAGAAGGAAGTCTGGACCTAGGCTTAGGCTAGGTCCAGACTTAGGCTCCCAACTTAGGCTGCTGCCCAGCGACCAAACCTCTGATAAGTGGATGGATAGATGGCTGGTTCCAGCAGCAGGAAGAGGAGGAGTTTCAAGAAGGAGACTTTGATGTCATGGGGACCTTACAAGACCATGACTAGGACAAACAGGAACTCTTTCCCCGCCATTGCTCATGAGGGCGATATTGGAGAGGACTTCTTTCAGAGATCTTCCCTGCCTTTCCTCTGAGGGAGAAGATGTGAAGACTGAAACTTTCTTTGAAACTAAGAAACAGTTTCATTAATGAAATGCTGAGGCACATTCCTTGTCTGCATGCTACACACACACACACGCGCACACACACACACATGGCTCATTGGCCATCTAAGTAAACTCATGGAGAGGATGGAAATATTACATTTTAGACACTTCAATACATCTTCACATATCTGGCACCAGAACCTCTGAACAGATGAACAGGTTGGCCTGTATCATGTACTCTATGAAGGATATTGTTTTGTATTAGTTGTAGATCAAAGTTTATAGTCATTTGTAAAGTTCTAGACGTCTCTGAGACCAAAGGTTTTGGTTAAAGTTGACTGACAAATCCGTATCCAGTTTCACAACATGAAAGGATATCAATCCCTCTGTTTTAGGTTGTTTTCTATAAATTTTAAACAATAATCTACGGTTAGAGAGGTTAGGATTAAGGAACTCTAATAAGAGCTCATCTTTAAGCTTGTTTAGCAATAAGAAAGAAAGAAAGAAAGAAAGAGACTGGTCAGAGATGGCATCCATTGGAGTGTTTCAAAATAAAATAAGAACCAAAACTTGAGCAAAAATATTTGGACTTTCCTCCAAATCATTCTGATTATCACCAACTTTTGCCACAATGTTCTGTTCTGTCCTCATGTATTCCAAGCTGTATCAGAAAGTTTAAAGCTGTGGCAGAAAGCAAAGTAGCTAAACAAACTTGTTATTATTGCATCATGTTTTTAATTCATTGCTTTGTTTCTCCTCCAGTTCCCACATCTGACTTCGCCGATGTCATCAGCTGACACTAAGGAAAACACGTGTGAACACTTCCCTCACTACAGACGTTCACAGTCAGTCACCCGACTAATGAGCTTCACACCTGAAGGTGTTGAGAGCCCAGTGGAGCTCGTAATGATACAATGTGTTTGTTTTCATGGTAGGAGTAAGAAGTTATTTTACACTGGAAAAAGCTAAACATCATTAAAAGTTTTCAGTATAATCTCTGTTGTCGTCATTGTCACAAACACGTCAACGTATGCATCAAAACCAAGTCGGATCAAATTATTACATTTGTTTAAACTCATTTTCAACTTCAATTTTCAGCTCTTTTTATGCCACGTAGAGGTAACAGCATTAAATAATGAGTGCAGAAATATTCATATTCAGATAAAAATCATAGTGGTATGGAATGGCATGGCAGCCTCGCTGAAGTCTGACTGACCAATGCAGCAGCTGGTACAATAGCTGTGTTTCCATTGACCACATAAATGCACAATATGACATTTCAAGATTAAATTTGATTAATAGAAATTCTGCAATTTTGAAAAAAAATTCTTGATTTTTGACCTAACGTTTTGGGACAGGGGTACGGTTTTTTTGGCCTCATCAAAATGGATTTATTTCGCAAACTGCAAAGGAAACTTTTTTTTTGCATCACACGAGTCACATGATCAACTACTGGATGTTGCCACTGGCACAAATCATGAATAAACTTATTAATGTGTAATTTTAATTGCACTTCTTATTTAATGGAAACATCTGTGTCTCACATCGGTGTCTCCAAACTGTGAGCCTCAGACTTCACACTAATCTATTCTGCAGGAAATAGAATATATGCATATTATTTAATGCCACGTTCCAGTCCACACTTCATGTCAGTAGCTGATGAAAATGCTCCTTTTGTTTTTTTACAACATCCACATTTTACCACCACTCTGCGGAAGCACCCCACGTCAAGCATGAAGGAAGAAAAACGCCCTGCAACCTTCAAAATAAGCTACTCCCAGAGTATTTATTTTATTTTCAGACAGTTTTGTTTCTGTTTGGAGGTTCATTTCTACTGTACTTGGAAAACTTTGAAGCAGTTGATGAACATATACTTAGAGGTTGGCTGTAAGATGTCTACTCTGTATTTTGTCACTGATTCTTTCTGGATTATGAAGCTCAACTTTCAAATTTATTACGCTTCACGAGTGACACATGTTAACACTTCTTTCCTCAGTCTCATGGTCATCAGACATTTACACACACGGTTTTTAAATTTGTTGCAAATATCAATCTGAAAACTGTAACACAGATATTTAATTAGTCTCCATCACAATAAAATATGGTCTCTATATTGACTAAGAGAATTAGTCAATACAGAATATACAATGTTCAGATTTTTATTTTGATTAATGTTTGTTATTTTCCTGCTGCTTCTTGATTATTTTTTACTTTTTGTGGGTCTTTCCCACCAAATCACAAATACATTGTAAATTTTGATTTTAATATGAAATAATTAAAGGGGCAGTAAATGCAGTAAATCCAGTCACAGTGCCATTACAATTCACAATAAAGTACAGTAATATATTAACTTCAGACGTTAAAAAAAATGATGTATATATTAAACACCACTTTAAAAAATTTTACTTCCTAATTGAACATCTTGAAATTAATTAATTTAATTTAACATCCCTACATTTCTCCTTCAGGAAGTCACCACAACATGGCTCCTTTATTAACCCTTTAACAAAATTTTTAGCAGCATTGCACTGAGAAGTAGCTCCTGTAATGAGCTCAGCAGATGAGCAGTTCCACCAGGTGTTTGCTAATTGCTGCTGGCTAGTCTGAAGGAGCTGAGAGGGGGCGTTGCAGGGAGAACTGTTCTATGAGGCAGAAGCTCAGAAAATGCAGTGCTAAGGAGGAGCTGTGCCTTGATAGAGGAGTTAGGTCCACAGATGCACAGTTGAATGGTTGCCAGGGGAGATTAAAGGATTTCTAAAACTTTCCAAAGCATCATGTGTAGCTTTAAAAGCATTGAGGTGAAACTCCAGGTATCTTTTTGATGAGAAGGTAACATCATAACATAATGCAAATCTCAAAGTCGATTTTACATAATACTGGCCCTTTAATATATTTGCACAGGATTGTAAAAAGCTCATGCTAGTCCTAACGAATTGTGTACAACACACAGAAAAAAACATGTTTCCCAGGCAATCCAGAAGGAGGGGTTTTAAGGTCCAGAGTTATAAGAGCTGGAGTCTGAGGCTTGCAGAGGTTAGCAGCTTTCCTGTCTAATGATGGAAACCCTGGAGGGAACAGAGCTGTGTGTTCCACAGCTAAACTCCTCCTGCAGGAAGCCAACACACTCTCGTTCCTCAGTGATGCTGATTTATGTTCTGCTTTCTTCCATCTCCCTCATCACTGTGGCCCTTAACCTTCTGGTCATCATTTCCATTTCCCATTTCAGGCACTTACACTGATCTAAAATTATTTGTTTGTATAAGAAACTGATTCAGTAATGGTGTGTTTCATGGTCTAACAATAAGTTTTGCTGTCGCTATTAATCTCTTTTTTTTTTCAAGCATACTGGGTGTGAGTCCTTGCTGGGTGGACGGATGTATCCTGAAGTTCTCCTCTCTCCACAGGCAGCTCCACACCCCCACCAACCTCCTCCTCCTCTCTCTGGCGGTGTCTGACCTCCTGGTGGGCCTCCTGCTGATGCCGGTTGAAATCATCTACATAGAAGCCTGCTGGTTTCTTGGGGACATCCTGTGCACTCTCTATTACATTATAGACTACATCATTACCTCTGCTTCTGTTGCGAATATGGTTCTCATTGCACTTGACCGGTACGTAGCTATCTGCGACCCCCTGCTTTACCCCACCAAGGTCACTAAGAGCACAGCGCAGGTCTGTGTGAGTCTGTGCTGGATCGGCTCAGTTTTTTACAGGCTTCTTCTTCTACACGATCATTTGGTAAAACCTGGAGCGTCCGTCTCCTGCTTCGGAGAGTGTGTGGTTGTCATTAGTAACGTTGCAGGGACAATTGACATGATTTTCACCTTCATCATGCCCATCACTGTCATCATATGTCTGTATTTCAAAGTGTTTGTCGTTGCTTTGTCCCAGGCTCGAATGCTGCGTTCCCAAATTACAGCTGCAGCAGCCAAACCTGGCCTTTTGGGTGTGAGGAGAAATGAGATGAAAGCGGCCAGAACGCTCGGTATTGTCGTAGTTGTGTTTCTGATTTGTTTCTGTCCGTACTTTTTTCCAGCCCTGGAAGGCACGGACACCCCGGTGAACGCTTCATCCGCAGCCTTTGAGATTTGGCTGGCACATTTCAACTCCTGCTTGAACCCTGTCATATATGCCTTCTTCTATCCTTGGTTCAGAAAATCTATTAAGCTCATTGTCTCTCTTCAGATACTAAAGCCTGGCTCCTCTGATATCAAAATAATGAAGCATTAAATGAAGTAGTGTTTTAACTGTGTACTCTTGATTATTAGTTTAAAAAAAACACACATTTTTATTTATGATGAAAAAGATTCAAGAGGGATTTCTTCTTCTGCTTTTGAGCGAAAAAATAATAAGTTAATAAAACAGCAATTAAACTTGTCTCCCTGTTTCAGCATATGCTTGGCTGTGCAATAGACTTTAGTTTTGACATCAGTCTGAATCCCGGCCTGGAGATTCAAACCCAGGAGTTTGCATATCCTCTCTGTGCTTGTGTGGGTTCTCTCCAGCTTCCTCCCTCAGTCCAAAACATGACTGTCAGGTCAATTGATCTCTCTAAATTCTCTTTAGGTGTGTGTGTGTGTGTGTCCCATTTTTTTGTATTATATTTGTATGTATTATATTGTATATTTCACCCTTTTCTTGTCTTCTACTGATTGGCTGCTGAACCAGTTGATAAAAGCAAATGTGAGGACAGATTTAATCACAGAATAATAGAAAACTATCATCGTCTTTTTATCTTTAATCTTTAATTAGTGGAGGAAGTGCAATCTTTGATCAGCCTCTTGGCTGTCAGCTTCTTCTCAGTGACATCGAGGTTTTCGTAACCCTGAATCTGCTCCACTGGTTCCCCTTTAATCTAATCAAAGTTCATTGAATCACTAATCTGGTAAAAACCAGCCACTCTGCACTACTCTTTGATTCATCCGGAGAGTCTGGACTGTGTTGAGGTTTGAAATTTTACCCAGCTGCTAACATTTGTCCGAGACATGCAATGCACCAGATCCACACTAAGAAGTTTACCGGAAGTTTCCTGGGCTGCAAACGTGTTATTGAGAAAATCTATTACCAAGCACTGTTAGATGAAATCACTCAACCAGGTTCATTCGCATATTGTGCACAATACAAAGAGCATATAAGACAATAAATTGTGAAACATTTTCGATTGAAAACTCTTTCAGGCAGAGACAACATGAGTTTTATACCAAGGATGAGGGAGAGACGTTCTGGTTCTCATGCAGCTAGCATTTAGCTAGCTAACTAGCATTTAGAATGAAGACAATATAACCAGCAAATATTACCTTACAACAATTTGTCCACCTCAAAAGAAAGAAGAGCCGAGCCAAATGAGGCGGCTGTTAATGTTAATTCAGTATTTGGAAGTGTGGCCAACATGGACTGAACTTCCTCCGCTGCCATTGCTAAAACTACAGGCAGACTATGATTCTCAAATAACACAGAAAATCAAGGTCATTGTTCAAACTTCTCCTTCTGTTCGCTGATTGGTCCAGTAGAAATTCTACCAGAGGAAATCCAGGTGAAGGGGAAGAAGCCCAGACTGAGCTGGAAGTGGAGTAGAGTTGGAAGCAGAACATTAAAACAATGACCAGGATATGAAATCACCTGAACAGATGATCTCTACATTGTAGTCCTCATCTCTATATGACGACACCATAGATCCACAGTGGAGCTGTCTACAAACTCCAGATGCTGATGTAAAATTCCAGTTCCAATAATCCACTGGTTTCCAGTATCTCTGACCCTTCTTCTCCAGTCTGCCACTCCAACAATTACTTCCTGCTACCAGTCTGACTTCATCGGACAGCGCTGGAAGAAACAACATTTACATGTTGGGTTACAAAAAGCAAAGACAGATTGATTTAGGATGTGTTGACAGGATCCTGCTGATCGTGTTTATTTGATCTTCTCTTAGAGGCAGAGCTATCATGGATGGTTCTGATCAAAGCTTCTTTATGTTGGAATGGCCTAGTTAAAGCCCAGACCTAAACGTTATTTAGGCTCTGTAGTAAGAACTGAAATTATTATTCACCTTTTCTATCCTTTTATATTTTATGTCTTTACTGAGACAAACCAAAGTTAAATTCATTGGTTTTACGTGAAAAGTTGTCAAATCCAACTGATTCTGATTGCAGAGTGATCATCATTATGTGCCTCAGCGGCCTGAGATGGGTTCCAGACATTCGCTTAACAACCGTCTTCCTCCAGAATGAGTCTGACCCTCCAGCAGTATGAACAAGACCCCATCTGAGCAGATCACTAAAAGACAATCTACAAAAAAACAGAAAAACTGAATGCATCAGTCTAAAATCAAACCTTAAATTCATAAACTCTCTGCCACCAAGTCACTAAACTGGTTCTGCTAAACTTAAGATCACTATCAGCAAGAGGAGTATTAGTTACTGACTTCATCACTGAGCAGAATATTGATGCTGTGTTCCTGACAGAAACATGGTTGGATATCAACCATGTTTCTGGTTGATAGAAACCAGAAACATGGTTTCTATCAACCATGTTTCTGTCAGGTGTCAATTGGTGCAATAATTGATTATCGCACCAATTGACACTGGTGCAATAATCTGCACCAATTCAATAATCTGTACTAATTGAATCAGCCCCTCCTAATTACAATTTTTAAGTGCGAATAGAAAACATAAAATCTGAGGAGGGGTTGCTACAATATATCAGGATTCATAAAAACTTTAAGAAAATTGATTTAGGTCATTTTAACTTGTAAATTCCTGGCAATTGAGGTAAAAGGCCATAAATGAGCTCTGATGCTAACTCTATACAAAATCCCATCATATGTGGAAAACAGGGGTCTCAAACTCAATTTACCCAGGGGATGCAGGAGGCGGAGTCTGGGTGAGGCTGGGCCGCATAAAGGATTCCACAAAAAACATTTTAAAAATATCCTCAAACGTCATCAACATTTAATTATTTATCCAATACACGAACTTCAGGCTTTGGCTTTGACAAAGACATGATGAGGGTGTGACAAAATTTAGTTTATTACACTTGGCGTCGCTCTTGTTCTACGTTTCACAGAAATCTTTAGCCAGCTAGCAAAGTCTCGACGCGTGACGTCAGTACCGCTTCTAGTTGTCACAACAGAGCGGCGGATGACGAGCAGATGAGCACTGATGTTGTCAGGCACGTGCAGAGGGCGGGGAGGTTAAAGAGGCTTGAGCATCTGCCCCTTTTGCTCTTTGCCCCCATGTGCCCTTTTGGTGCAATTTTTTATTTTTTATTTAATTTAATTTCCGAAGCCCTCTTCTGACACATAATAATATGTACTAAAATTATTATTATTATTATTATTATTATTATTATTATTATTATTATTATTATTATTATTATTATTATTATTATTATTATTGTTGTTGTTTTTGTACAACATAATAAGCCTTCCGGTCACCTTGTTACCTTTGACCTTTTGCCCGTGACGCATGACGCAGTTGCCTCTCGCGCAGTTAGATAAGGCGGCTAACTGGAGCTCAACGTAGCGAACGTTCCAGATTACAGATCAGTTTTTGGTGAATTAAAAAAAAAACGTTTTTGGTGAATAAAGTGGAGTAGACTTGCTGCTTGTCAGATGACGGAAAACGTTGAACGTATCGTTTCTGCTTCAGCGGTTTAAGCAGAGAGGTAATGAAATACAACAGACACTGACAGGCCTCTGCTTTTCTCTGAAGAACCACTGAGCGGGAGGAGACAGCCAGGTGAGGAAAAACTGTTCTTATCTATCGATTCAGTATTTTACCATACAGACATTAGGCTGCTGTTGTGCTATTAGCGAGCTGCTAGCTAGCGACTCTGCTAGCAAAGCAAGATAACTGAAAAGCGTCTTCCCTGTGTAGTTAATGATAGCAGTTATTCAGTATCGCTTATGAAATAGGGACACATCGCCCGTCCAAAACCGATCATCTCCATAATGGATAAATGTCTTATAACGTCCTTGGCTGCATTTATTCTAGCGTTAGGTAAATGTATCTTGAAGGAGAATAGAATAGAATTTAGAATTAAAAATAACTCGCCCTGAACTACCAAGATAGATATTATGCATGTAATATTCAATCAAACTGCTCCTGTCCATTAAAAGTGTGTCATTAATAAAGGGGATAAAACTCAATTCAGACATTAAGTAAGTTTAGAGTCTGGTTTGCAGAGTATGCAGCTAAATTTGTTTCACAATTATTCAATGAAAAAAAAAACTAACCTCAGTTAAGTAAATTGTTATCAAAACATTTGGAATTGTAATCATTTATTTTTTTAAACTAAAAGTTTTGTTTAAAAAAACTTTTTTAAAATTAACTCATTTTTGTCTCTTGAACTTAAAATGTTATTTGTAAAACATTAACTTTTATTTGCACACATCAGGGATGTTTAGGCCCTGCCCCCATGTGAGAATTGCAAGCAAAACTTTGAATCACAAACAAAAACTTTGAATAGCAAGAAAAGATTTGTGACATGTGCAAAAATGTTTTTTACTAATAATTTTTTTCACTTCACGAGACAAAAATTTGTGATTTTAATTTAAATAAGTGTTTTAAGCCAAACTTTTTTTTTGTTTAAAAAAAAATACAATTAAATGTTTTGATCACAATTTTATTTAATTGAGGTTAGTTTTTTTACAGAATAATTGTGAAACAAATTGAACCCCAAAGCAGAGGTCTCATTTTCTCTGAAATTAATATTATGTTGTGCAACGAACTGAAAAACATATTGGTTTAAACACAAGGGTAAATAATTGGTAGTGTGGTTTAGTATAGTGTTCTGATCATAATTCATTATATTTTGCTTTTTTCAATTCAAAGATGCCACATAAAGAAAGACGTCAGAAACAAAAATGAAAGAATCTGCTACAAGCAGCCAAAGGTGGTGGATTGTTGACCAACTGGGTCAGAACGAGGACTGTAGGTAAGAACATAGAAATAAAGGTTCTTACCATGATTAACATGCAGTTTTTGCTAGTGAACAATATATTTAATATTACAAAGCAGCTGTTATGTTTTTATTATGTTAAGATGTAATAACTCTACTTGTATATCTCACTGTGACAGCTGACCCTACTGTCACACAGACCTGAATGGTGATCTTTTTTTTTTGTTTATCCTTAACATTAGTTTAGATATTAATTAGTGAATTAGATTTTTATTTTTAAAAATAATTTTCATTAGTCTGACTTTTGAGATAACTATTTGCAGTGCAGACATTTAGTTAACTTCATTTGTCAGTTTTTTATATTTTTGTTAAATGCAATAAATTAATTTATTTGTTTTGAGTTACCAGTTTCCTTTGGAGCTGCTGCTGGAGGATCACAGAAGAGCTCCAGCTAATTGTCGTCCTTATATGGCTGGCAAACCTCCTCAGCAGGTCATTCCATCTGTTTGCCAGGGGACGAGGAAATTTGGTTTTCTTCAATTTAATTTGACCATTTCTTTAATGTTTCTTCTATTTGGTAGTTTCATTCTAATGTTTGTTTTGTTTAAAGATTTGGTATTGTATTGATTAGTATTTGTTTAAGTTTTTGTATGTTTAATTACCCGTTGTGTGTCAGCAGTGGTCTGATCAGCCACTGTTTAAGTTCCCCTCATGTCTTGTTTGTTAGGTCAGTTTTGTGCTTGAGTTCTTTGTGTTACCACCTGAGTTGTAGTTTGTTATGCTGACCTCAGTTTTTGGGCCCAATTCTTCATTGTTTAATTATTTTTTAACTTTTTTGTAATAATATTAAGATTATTTTTAGATTCCATTCATCGTCTCTCTGGCTGGTCAATGTAAGAACCCTCACACTCACCATCTGTAATTTATCATTGTTTATTGAGCTCCTGCCCATTTACTGGTCTCTGCACGACCCTGGATGTTGTTTAACCTGGGGGAAGCCGGGGCACCCGGAGTGAACCCACACTAACACAGAGAGACATTTCCCACTGTGCAGTCCTTCTTTTTAATATTATAATGTCCAATTAACAATAACAGCAGCTCTTTTTCCAGTTCCTGTTGTTTCCAATTCTACAGGAACCTTTCCTGTTACGTCTTCAGATTTTTCAGTGGCTGAAGATGAGTACTGACGTTGTTGAACGTGGGGGAAGCCGGAGCGCCCGGAGTGAACCCACACCTACACGGAGAGACATTTCCCACCGTGCAGTCCTTCTTTTTAATATTAAAATGTCCAATTCCCGTTCCCACCAATCAGCCACCCCCTTTTAAATCAAATTTACTAGAGATATAAGCTGATGTCTACTCTGGATGGACTTCAGATCTGTCTTTGAACTGGCGGAGACACGATGGTGTTAAAGTCTTTTTGATTCGCCTCCAGAAGAAATCTTTTTCTTGGGCCTCTCTTGTTCATAGTCATTGTTCTGCTCTGCTGACTCTTCAGCTGCTTGAAGTTCAGATTCCTGAGGTGGTGTTTGGATTACATCTTCCATTAATGTAACCTCTGTCTGTGGAGGTGATGGTCTCTGTTTTTCCCTTAGGTCATTCTACCCTTCTGTGGAAACTGTTTCTTTTCGATTGCTGCCTGTGGTTTACTGATAATTGTGTCATTTGAATGAATCTCATTTTTAATGTTAGCTGTTGGATCTCCAACTATTTCTGGTACTGAAATCTCTTGTTCACTATATGCTACAGAAACATTTTCTTGACTGAGGGTTTCCAAAGTAGAGGCAGCTTTCATTGCTGACTCTACTGTCCTGATCTGCAGATCTCTTGAACAGCTTGCTCTGCTGTTCCTGATGCTCATTTAGTTGGGTTTCAGAGGGCTGTTCTCTGAGCAATGGAAAGAGCTCAGTTTGGGTCGAAATTGTTTTATGATCCGGTTTTACATGACTGCTGGTTTCCATCACATCTCTCTCAGTTTGGGTCGAAATTGTTCGAAGGTCTGGTTTTACCTGACTGCTGGTTTCCAACACATTGATCTCAGTTTGGGTCGAAATTGTTTTATGATCCGGTTTTACCTGACTGCTGGTTTCCATCACATACATCTCAGTTTGGGTAGATATCATTCGACTGACCGTTTTTTCCTGATAACTGGTTGCCTGTACAGCCATGTCTGTTTGTACTGAATCAGATTGATGACGAACTGTTCTCCGCTCTGTGTGTTCTCTTATGTCTCTCTGAATTTGAAGAGAAAACACTGAATTGCTGCTTTGTCTTCTCTCTGAGACTCCATTCCTCATCGTATCTTTCTGATGTCTATGTTGAGCATTTAGTTTCTGATTTATACCAAACATCTCGTCGAGCTGTTTCATTAAATATTTCTGGACTCTCGTATACTCCAATTCAGACTCCTCAAATTTGGCAAGACATGTACACTTTTCTTTACTCGCTGTTTGATTATCAGGAACCTCAGTTAAATTTTCTCTTTGATTATTGTCCCTGGGCTTAGCCATAGATGGACATTTCTCCCTGTTTTTATCCAGAGTTTCCTGCGGTTTGAAGACAAAGTCCTTTTTGGTGACTGGCTGTGCTGTAGAAATCCCAGCGTTCTTGGAATAACTTTCCTTTTTCAAGGAAGCCGCCTCGTCACGTTCCTTTGCTGGCATTGAAACGTTTTGGGTTTTGATATTTTCAGGAAAAAAAACGTACATTTATGTGAGGCTCTGAGTTGGAGAGCATTTTCCAAAATGTCTTCATTCTGCTGCTGGGCAAACCTGCCTGATCACTTTGTTTTTCAGGCAGAGGACCGTTATTGTTGACATCGTTTTCAGTAAAAAATGTTAGATCAATACAAGCGTCTGACTCAGGGAAAGATTTCCAAAGCAGTGGCTTCTTCTTGATGCACTTTGTCTTTTGTCTTTGTTGTTCCCGTTTTCCTTCTGTGATTCTGTGATGGATTTGTTTTCGATGACCGGCTTTGTTGCAGAATTCACAGGTTCCTCTTTACAACGTTTCTTCTCCTTGGACTTACTCTCAGGTGGCTGTCTGTCCCCTTTTTGATCCACTGTCTCCAGTGGTTTGGTGATCGATTCATTTTCAGTCATGTTCCCAGCTGTGTCTCGTTTCTTTGATTCCATGTGATATGACATGTTGGATGCAGTCAACTGATGACTTTTAGAAATATTCAGAACAGTGACGTGCGTTCAGGGGAGGCACATTCTGTTCTCTGAAGGTGAATAAAACTTGGAAATTGGTTTAATGTCCTGGTTTTCTGTCAGTGAGCTGATTAGTTAATGCATTCATGGTGTTTTCTGAATGGAGTCTGTCTACCTTCTTTCTAATCTCCCATTGATACATGTTGTTGCATCCATTTTATTAAGAAAGTTATTTGGTTTATCAGCAACATGTTTAGTCTGACACATCTGTTTATTATTATTTTTTAAAATGTATGGAAACACCTTCCCCTTCAACAGCCAATAATGACTCACCGGGGCAAAAATCTAGTCTTGCCAGAAAGACTAAGCACTACTTCTAAAATGCTCTTTTTGTTCCACGTTATTTAATTTTTTCCTAAATATCCATCCATCCATTTTCTGCTGCTTATCTGGGGTCGGGTCGCGGGGGCAGCAGCTTCAGAAGGGAGGCCCAGACTTCCCTCTCCCCAGCCACTTCTTCCAGCTCCTCTGGGGGAATCCCAAGGCGAATTAGAAATAAAAATCTTACAATGGATGGAGATGAGCACTGATGTTCTCAGGCACGTGCAGAGGGCGGGGAGGTTAAAGGGGCTTGAGCACCTGCCCCTTTTGCTCCTTATCCCCAAGTGCCCTTTTGGTAAATTTTTTATTTATTTATTATTATTTCGTAAGCCCTCTGACACATAATTATTTTGTTTTTTGTTGTATTTTTTTAAGAAAAACAACATAATGAGCCCCTCCGGTCAGCTTGTTACCTTTGACCTTTTGCCCATGACGCAGTTGCCTCTCGCACAGTGAGATAAGGTGGCTAACTTCAGAGCTCAACATAGCGAACATTGCAGATTACAGGACAGTTTTTGGTGAATTTAAAAAAAATGTTTGTGGTGAATAAAGTGGAGCAGACTGGCTACACGAGTTTTAAAGTCCCATCACTGTCTCCCTGTAGCTCAATCAATAGACTTTAAAATGCTGTTGTTAGTTTATAAATCACTAAACGGGTTGGCGCCATACATTAAAGATCTCTTGTCGTACCAACCGTCTAGACCCCTCAGGTCTTCTGGTTCTGGTCTGCTCTGCATCCCCAGAACCAAATGAAGAGAAGCAGCATTCAGCTTCTATGCACCACAAATTTGGAACAAACTCCCAGAAAACTGTAAAACAGCTGAAACACTGGGTGCCTTTAAATCTCAACTTAAAAACCCCTGTTTTGAGTTGTTTATGGCTAAATTAAGTGGGATTTTAATGTTTTTATCTTTATTTTTCATCTCTTTATCTATTTTTTCTTATTTATTCATCTTCTTTACTGTTTATGACTCTGTGTTTAGTTTTTAAAGATGTAAAGCCCCCCAGGGAGGGCGCAGGTGCCATCCCCCCTTCTTGAAAGTGTCCCAATTGATGGCGTTTCAACTAAAGTCCTAATGGTAGAAAAGGGGTAGGGGCTTTAAAGTTTAATGTTTTTTATCTTTATTTTTTATTTATTTATTTATTTATCTTTCTTTATTTTATTTATTTATTTATTATACTTTCTCTTTTTACTGTTTATTCTATGTTACATGACTGTTTTGTTTTTAATAATGTAAAGCACTTTGAAATGCCTTGCTACTGAAATGTGCTGTACAAATAAAATTTGATTGATACATGTTAGATAACGGAAACGTTGAACGTTGTGTCATTTCTGCTTCAGCAGGGAGTAGCGGTTTAAGCAGAGAGGTGTTTATTCTAGAGGCATTTATTCAACCGTTAGGTAAATGTATCTTGAAGGAGAATAGCACTTAAATAAAAGTCCAACAAGGATATTCATTTAGAATTAAAAATAACTCACTCTGAACTATCATGACAGATATAATGCATGTAATATTCAATCAAGCTGCTCCTGTCCAATAAAAGTGTGTCATTAATAAAGGGGATAATGAAATGAAATTAACTGTATACTCTGGTTCACAGAGTATGCAGCTAAATTTGTTTCACAATTATTCAATGGAAAAAAAACCCCAAAAAAAACTAACCGTTAAGTAAATTGTTATCAAAACATTTGGAATTGTAATGATTTATTTTTTGAAACTAAAAGTTTTGTTTAAAAAAACTTCTTTTTAAATTAAATATCTCATTTTTTGTCTCAGGAACACACGTCAGGAATCTTTTGTTGCGATATTTAGGCCCTGCCCCCCATGTGAGAATCGCAAGCAAAACTTTGAATCACAAACAAAAACTTTGAATAGCAAGAAAAGATTTGTGACATGTGCAAAAAAAGTTTTTTACTAATAATTTTTTTCACTTCATGAGACAAAAAATTGTGATTTTAATTTAAATAAGTGTTTTAAGCCAAACTTTTTTTGTTTTAAAAAATGTTACAATTAAAAATGTTTTGATCACAATTTTATTTAATTGAGGTTAGTTTTTTTACAGAATAATTGTGAAACAAATTGAACCCCAAAGCAGAGGTCTCATTTTCTCTTAAATTAATATTATGTTGTGCAACGAACTGAAAAACATATTGGTTTAAACACAAGGGTAAATAATTGGTAGTGTGGTTTAGTATAGTGTTCTGATCATAATTCATTATATTTTGCTTTTTTCAGTTCAAAGATGCCACATAAAGAAAGACGTCAGAAACAAAAAAGAAAGGACCTGCTACAAGCAGCCAAAGGTGGTGGATTGTAGGGCCGTATAAATAAATCGATTCGGCGATATATATCAATATTTTCCGCCCTCGGAAAGTATCGGTTTTTCATCCGCGAGTATCGATCCGTTAAACCATGGGAGTCCATAGCCTTATAGCTCTTTATAAGTCTTGTTTGTTACGACGCTGCAGCAAGACTCGACCTCTCAGTCTCACTTTCAACTTGAGCTTAAAGTGCACATTATAAACTACACACCAGTTTTTAAATTGTGTTAATAGGCCAAGTATAACCGGAGTTATGCTAAAATGAGTAAACCATATTTTTCCGAATGTCAGAGAAATGTCAAGCGCCACCATTCCCCGACTTTTCCGATTATGTGAGAGGGAATAAGCTTCCAAATGTACAAAACTAAACGAAACATTAGATTCCCGTGTTTTTGGAAATGTAAAATCTTCAATAAATAACGATGGGCTGTATTTTGTTGCTGAGAAACGAAGTAAAGTTGCGCAAGTAATCGTGAAAGATAAGAGGAACGGAGAAGCGGTGCGAACGGAGCAGCTGCAAAAGCAGTGAGATCGCGAATTAATGCAAATTTCGACTGGTAGCATTCACTTCGTAATTAGTTTTTAGCTTAGCGGTTTCTGTTCTGTATATAAAGGATTGCCTGAAGAATGAACAAGGGTTGATAACATCCGGGCGCGAAGCGGCGCTTTGTTTTGAGCAGGAAGACGAAGAGGAAAAACCCCCAGCCGGAATCCGCGGCGCAGTGAGGATTTCCATGATAATAATTCTTGTTAGCAACAGACAAAGAGTATCAGAGACTGAGAGTACTATGAGATCCTGGCAGTCTGAGAGGCAGCTATTCAGAGATCCAAGCAGGGGAATAGCGGCGCTGCGTAGCTGCAGGGAGTCGATCACTACGTGGTGAGGCGGAGCCACTGCTTTAGCAGTTAGAAGAAAGCAGCTAACAGCCACGGCTAACTCCGGGAGCCAAGGTAGAAAAGCCTTTTTCCCCATAGTCCAAAAGACTGCATTTGTGGCTGCATTTCTACTCCAAAATGCAGCCACAGTGTCCAAAAGAAAAAACATAAGTGCAATCATTTGCATATTGAGACTCTACATAGGCTGATAATCTCCCCACTATGCTCCTGGATTACCGTTTAAACTTTTGAGTTTTATGTCAAATCCACATGAATTAAATGACAGAAACTAATTCTCTCACTGCGTCTTTGATTCATTTTGTCCAGCTGCAGACTGTTAAACTGTCCAATCAGAGTCAGGTATTGTGTAGTTGGTGCTTTTTATTAGTTTTCAGTTAACTAAATTCAAGTCTATGGAACACAAAATGTCACTAAAATCACTCTGTCCTTCTGAAATCTTTCAGAAAATCGTAAAAATCCACTGAATCGTAGCAAATTGTATTGCTCAACAAATATTGTGATACATATCGTATTGTGACCAGAATATCATATATCGTATTGTAAAATTATTGTATCGCTACACCCCTATTGGATTGTTGACCAACTGGGTCAGAACGAGGACTGTAGGTAAGAACAAAGAAATAAAGGTTCTTACCATGATCAACATGCAGTTTTTGGAAGAGAACAATATATTTAATATTACATGGCAGCTGTTATGTTTTTATTATAAAATGTAATAACTCCAGTTGTATATCTCACCATTTGTAATTTATCTTTGTTTATTAAACTCTGAAAGATGTGTGACTTCTTAATATTCTGTCTTAAAATGTGGCTAAATGTGCCCTTTTTGAGCCCCTGCACCTCTGCACGGCCCTGATCATTTATAATTTTAACTCTAGTGAATATTAGTGTTTGATGAAAGTGGAGTCCTACCTGAGCTGCAGAGACACAGAAGCAGCATCAGAGCTGTTTGGTCCATGTTTCCTCTGAATGTGGAGTGAAACTTCCTCTCTTGATATGACCAGGATGTGGCTCCAGACTCTGAAGACTTCCTACTTTAAGCTTTTTTATCTGCTACTTTTTTTCTGTCATTTTATTTCAGATTTAGCCTTTGGTCATCAGAGCAGAAAGGCTTCATAGAGGCAGAGAGGGAAATCTAAACATTAATCTGGATGTTCAGCCTCTGTGTGCTGGCGTGAGCATTCTGAGTGATGCTAATCTGGATTGAAGCTTCAGCAACATTATCAGCTTTGTTGCAACATAACGAGGTTTTTCAAGGTAAATCTAAACTTTAGATCTTCAACTGGAAAAAGTTGTTTATTTCAAAGAACTGACATATTTTAGGCCCATATAACTCAAAACATATTAGAATATTAAAAACTACCAGCTCCTTTATGTTGCTACAACATCCATTCATATCATAAAACACTGAATGAAGAGACATGAAAATCTAAAATATTAGCTGAACCTCTGCAGCTCTGATCTAAAATTCGAGCCCAGTTCAGCCACATTTTTAAAGACCAACCAGGTTTTCTGGCATAACTAATTGTTCCCTTGCACTAATTTCATTTTTTATCTTCATAATTTTACTTGGCACATGTTATTTGCATGTTTATCATATTGGGATAGTGTCACAGTTTCCATCTGCTTTTGCTGGCTGCCACCAATAACTGCAGACAATGGAGAGTAGCAGGAGAAAGTAGCAGATAGAGGAGAAGTGGTCATTTTGTCCTCCAGGAGGATTTCTGGTCCTCTATGGGGCTTCGAAGAACTGGACTGTAGGCAGTTTGGAAGATTCACAAAATGTGCCACCTAGTGGAGGAGTGCATGACTGGCATGAGAGCATTCACAATGGCCATGGGAAGCCAGTGCAAGACCTCCCATGATGGCTACAAGGCTGGAGTGGCTCTGAGCTGTGAGGACCACCAATGTCTTTTCCATGTGTATTTCTCTTCTGTTTTGTTTATGTTGCTCTTAAATAAGTACCCAGCAGTTAGAGGTATTTAATTTTTTCCCCCTTTCTCATTAGATCCTTCCATTTGGTGCCATGCTTGTTTTCATGTTTGCATGTTACCTTGCCTGTATGCCGTTTTCTGTTGTAATCACCAGAATTTGTCGAATTCCCTTTGTCCCGCTAAACCTTTGTGAGACTTGTGTTCTCTTGTTTGTGCTTTGGTGCAACATTGCCAAAACACATGTAAGAAAGAAAATCAAGTAACACAAGTATTTCTTGATGTGCACATTTTTAACCTCCTGAAACATGTGAAAGTATTCTTTACTACTACATTTAGAGTAAAAACAAAAATCAAGTTAAGGCTTAAAAAGGAATACAATTAAAATAGTTCTTTTGCAATTGTTTGTTGTGTGTGTAATTACGTCATACACTGTACTGAGAAGTGGGAGGAGGAAACTAAACAGGTTCTATAAAGCAGCATTTAGTCAGACGGTCAGCAGACCACAGAAGCAGCTCAGCTGCTGTTTTCTCTCTGACGATGGAGGCTTTGAGTGAAGCTGGGCTGTGCTTTCCACAGCTAATCAACACTTCCTGCAGAAGGCCCCGGCACTTTCCTTCTGAGAACATTTTGCTTTACATTATGCTGTCCTGCGTGTCTTTACTGACTGTGACTCTCAACTTGCTGGTCATCGTCTCTATCTCCAACTTCAGGCATTATCATAAACTGAAATAGTGAATTACTGTGTATATTGTTTCCTGCTCATTGTGTTGTCATCAGTTGGCTGGGTAGTTAATTTATGCACACAACATTTTGGCCATTCCTCCTTTCTATAGCATTATACATAGTTTTGCTCTAAAAGGGCATTTCATTGAATTGTGGAGTATGTATATTTGAAATTTATGAAAATATACAACTGTACATTCTGTATCACTTGTTGAAGTTATTGTGCTGACCTTTGCTTTTCTTTTCTTCCAGGCAGCTCCACACTCCCACCAACCTGTTCCTCCTTTCTCTTGCTGTCTCAGACTTCCTTGTTGGGCTGCTGCTGATGCCCATTAGAATCCTGCTGACTGGAGGCTGCTGGCTTTTGGGAAGCCTCATGTGTGCTCTCTTTAACTACACCTCTTTTCTCCTTACATCTGCCTCAGTAGGAAACATGGTGCTCATATCAGTTGACCGATATATAGCCATCTGTGACCCTTTGAGTTACCATGTTAAAGTGACACAAAGCAGAGTTCAAATCTGTATCTGTCTGTGTTGGGGCTGCTCTGCGTTTTACAATAGTGTGATTATGAAGGACCATTTGAAAGATCCAGACAGATTTAACTCCTGTTATGGGGAGTGTGTACTTTTGATTGATATTCTTGCAGGAACATTTGATGTCGTACTCACCTTTTTTGCTCCTATTACAGTTATTCTAGTTCTGTACATGAGAGTGTTTGTGGTGGCTGTGTCTCAGGCTCGAGCCATGAGGTCTCAAACTGCAGCTGTCAGTATACAAGGCTCAGTTCGCATAACTGCTAAGAAGTCTGAGAGAAAAGCAGCTACAGCTCTTGGTGTTGTTGTCATTGTGTTTATACTTAGCTTCTGTCCTTATTTCTATCCGGCTTTTGCAGGACAGGAATTGTTGTCCAGTGACCTCCTTTCAAATTTTGGGATCTGGTTATTTTATTTTAACTCATGCCTGAATCCACTTATCTATGCTCTTTTCTATCCCTGGTTTAGGAAGTCTATTAAATACATTCTAACTCTACAGATATTGGAACCTGCCTCCTGTGACATTAACATTCTGTAGATGTATTCAAAATTCAATTCAATTCAAAAATACTTTATTACTTCCAAAGGGAAAATAAATGTTGTTTTGGCTGATTAATTTAAATTCTTCAAAGACTTATTGAAGATGGTGATGGCTGTTGGCTGGAAAGATCTCCTGCAGCAGTCTGCACTGCAGGAGATCTGATGAAGCCTCTGACTGAAGATGCTCTGTCTTCCCAAGACAGTCTTATAAATAGGATGGTCAAGATTATCTATAATTTTTTTGATCCTATAAAGAATCCTTCTTTGCATTATCATCTTCAGAGTTTCCACAGTCGTCACCAGAACCAGAACAGAACTGGCCTTCTTTATCAGGTTGTTGAGCCTTTATAAATCCCTGTATCTGATGCTGCTGCCCCAACAGACGACAGCAGCTACAGCATCTTGGTACAAACCCTGAATGATCTCATCATCCTCAACAAGTCCAGTCTGCTCTGTTCCTTCTTATAGTTGCTTCACTGCTGCATCTCCAGTCCAGTCTGTTGTCCAGATGAACACCGAGGTATTTATATTCCTCGATCTCCTCCACTTCTTCTCCCATGATGGAAATATGCTTTGATCAAACTCTGTTTCTCCTGAAATCGACAATCATCTCCTTTGTTTTGTTCACATTCAAGATGAGATGATTGTTCCCTCCATGACACAAAGCGCTCCACCAGCTCTCTGTACTCAGCCTCTTGTTCATCTCTGATAAACCCGACAGCTGCAGAGTCATCTGAGTGTTTCTGTAGATGGCAGAAGTCAGACTTGTGCTGGACGTCTGAGGTGTAGAGAGAGAAAAGGAGTGATGAGAGTACAGAGCCCTGTGACGCTGTACTCTGCACATGTATGAGCTGCAAATGTGAAAAAAATTTGTTACATGTTATATTTGTTACAATATTTTTGTGTGTTTAGTTAGATGATACATTTCCTTCCTTTATTTGCTGTCAGTAACTTAAGCCAAGAATACCTCAAGCTGCGCTCTACAGTACTTCTTAAAGCTCTCTGTCCAAAACCTTTCAGTCAGGTGTCCGACTTATAATTTCTAGAATAAAACAAGCATAAGTCATGAAAAAATAATTTTTGACTTTTCACTTCTAATAATTTGTGCTTGTGGAAGAGGCTCAGACTAAGTACCTTAATGAATTAAAAGCAGCGATTTATAAAACAGACGGGGTCATTGTGCTATTAAATGCAGTTGATGATGATTGTCAGTATTGACTGGCAGAAGCTCGATGTTTAACAAGAAGGCATGAGAATAAAATGAAGCTTGAGGTACTCTGCACAGAAGGTAATCACTGCAGGTCAAATGCACGCAAACATCATTGCTCAATGAAAGCAAGTGGCCGGCTTTTAAACCCTGGGTGATTAATAGGATGGAAGCATGGAAATGGAAAAGTCAGAAACCAAAAGACAAACATTTACACCAACCTAACACAAACAACAATAGATGGTACCAATACACATTTACATAAGTACAAACTACAGCTAAACAATTTTGAGGTCAATTAAAAGAATAAATCTAACTTAGCATAGCTCTTCTAAGGATTACCTCTCTCAGTCTCAGTGCTATGCTCCAAGAGCTTCCTGAACGACAGCGGGAAAATGTTTCTGTTTTGCGTCGCATCCTGCTAAGAACATTTAACCAGGAAGAGGCGAATGCTTGTTGCAATACACAGTTCATTTCTTAAACTCATCAGCTAAACGAACAGAAATTTAAGGCAACATAAGTTGACATTTTTAACTGCATTCTCTATACTGGAAGGATAGCCTGTCTCTGCTTTCAAGAATGTCTCCAAACATCTGAAGACAAGGAGAATAAAGAACTGAAGTAACAAATAATCTAATTTAGTCTGTAACCCCGGTATATATTTATGCCATACCTGATTAACTTTTCCATATTTTGTCACGTTACATCACAAACATAAAAACATTTCACGGAAATTTAATGTGAATTTAATTTGCAGCTGGAATTGCAGGTTTTAATTTTTAAGTATTGACTCAGGGGGACTGAATCCTTTCGCACAACGCACTTTTCAGTTTGTAATAGTAAAAAATATTTTGAGTTTTATTTAACTTTCATTCTACTTCACACTTGTGTATTAATGTTTTACCCTTTGAACTTAGGAAAACTTCAAAGGGTATGGATACTTTTGCAAGCCACTGTAGTAAATACTCTGTCAACATCTAACATTTCATATGGGCTTAGCAATTTTTCTATCATGTTTCCTTATCAGATTCTTTCTTTTGGTACCATGCATGTTTCCCGTTAAATCTCCTGCATAACGTTCTTTCTGTGTACCATTTTGGTGAAATCACCAGTTTTGTTTTGTTTTTTTCAGTTCCTTGTGTCACTTTTCTTCATTTACTAGTTCTGTTGTAAATGCTAAATTCAAAGGGAGACTTCTGTTCTCCTGTTTGTACTTGGCTCCACCTCCAATTATTTCCTGATGTAGAAATCCGCTTCACCTCAAACAAAGCACATTTATTAACTTAATACATTGCAGGCAGTTCAAGGAGTAATCAAATTAGTTAGTTTTTCTTTCTGGTTGCTTGCATTGTCTGTAGCGATTGCATCAGTCACTATATTTAGAAAGGGGAGGACAGAAATAGAGGAAAAGTGATCTGGTTCTATAAAGCAGCATTTAGTCAGACGGTCAGCAGACCACAGAAGCAGCTCAGCTGCTGTTTTCTCTCTGACGATGGAGGCTTTGAGTGAAGCTGGGCTGTGCTTTCCACAGCTAATCAACACTTCCTGCAGAAGACCCCGGCACTTTCCTTCTGAGAACATTTTGCTTTACATTATGCTGTCCTGCGTGTCTTTACTGACTGTGACTCTCAACTTGCTGGTCATCGTCTCTATCTCCAACTTCAGGCATTATCATAAACTGAAATAGTGAATTACTGTGTATATTGTTTCCTGCTCATTGTGTTGTCATCAGTTGGCTGGGTAGTTAATTTATGCACACAACATTTTGGCCATTCCTCCTTTCTATAGCATTATACATAGTTTTGCTCTAAAAGGGCATTTCATTGAATTGTGGAGTATGTATATTTGAAATCTATGAAAATATACAACTGTACATTCTGTATCACTTGTTGAAGTTATTGTGCTGACCTTTGCTTTTCTTTTCTTCCAGGCAGCTCCACACTCCCACCAACCTGTTCCTCCTTTCTCTTGCTGTCTCAGACTTCCTTGTTGGGCTGCTGCTGATGCCCATTAGAATCCTGCTGACTGGAGGCTGCTGGCTTTTGGGAAGCCTCATGTGTGCTCTCTTTAACTACACCTCTTTTCTCCTTACATCTGCCTCAGTAGGAAACATGGTGCTCATATCAGTTGACCGATATATAGCCATCTGTGACCCTTTGAGTTACCATGTTAAAGTGACACAAAGCAGAGTTCAAATCTGTATCTGTCTGTGTTGGGGCTGCTCTGCGTTTTACAATAGTGTGATTATGAAGGACCATTTGAAAGATCCAGACAGATTTAACTCCTGTTATGGGGAGTGTGTACTTTTGATTGATATTCTTGTAGGAACATTTGATGTCGTACTCACCTTTTTTGCTCCTATTACACTTATTCTAGTTCTGTACATGAGAGTGTTTGTGGTGGCTGTGTCTCAGGCTCGAGCCATGAGGTCTCAAACTGCAGCTGTCAGTATACAAGGCTCAGTTCGCATAACTGCTAAGAAGTCTGAGAGAAAAGCAGCTACAGCTCTTGGTGTTGTTGTCATTGTGTTTATTCTTAGCTTCTGTCCTTATTTCTATCCAACTTTGGCAGGAGCGAATTTTTCATACAATGAATTTCTTTTAGCATTTAGTATCTGGTTATTTTATTTTAATTCATGCCTGAATCCACTTATCTACGCTTTTTTCTATCCCTGGTTTAGGAAGTCTATTAAATTCATTGTAACTCTACAAATCTTGCAGCCCAGCTCCTGTGACATTAACATACTGTAGATATATGAGCTGCAAATTAGCTGACAAAATGTTGCTGTTCATCTTTTTGAATGAATTAAAGGAGAAATTACAAAACACGCTAACAGTAAGTTATATCCAAATTCACTTTAGACATTTTGGACAGATCGTCTATGTAGAAAATGTATGATACTTTTAAAAAATTGTTTCATTTTGTTGTTGCATAGTGTTGTAGTTGGCAGCTCTGTTGCCTTGCAGCAAGAAGGTTCTAGGTTTGATTGCCAGCCCAGGGTCTTTCTGCATGGAGCTTGCATGGTTGTTTGTCAACCTGTCCAGCGTGTACACTGCCTCTAGCACGAACTGTTACTTTTTTTTGTGTGTGTGTATGAAAAACATAAAGAAAGTACAATGTGCCATAAGGGGATCAGGACTGTTGTGCAATAAGGATTGCAGAAATGTTTGACATATGTAACCATTATAAGTTATGGTCATTAAATTTTTTTATGAAAGTATTAATAGCTTAAGAGATTTTTATTTTTTGTCAAACAAGTCAAAGCACCATGTGATTATCAGGAATCATTAGCCATCCACAATCAGTCTCTCTCAGGAAATATTCCTAATGCTGTGTTTGTCGTGATTTCAGGGAGTTTTAGGGCCCACAGGTATGGAGAGCCATTTCAGCCAAAACTAACACAGGTGGATTCAAGGACAGACAGTCCTAGGATTTCTGGGTATGTTTGATGAGGGAATGACAGAAAGAGATGCTCACATTTCAGACTCAGACTGAGGTATTACTCCTTTTTCTCAGAGTGACATGTGTCTGTTTGTCTAGTAGCCGTTGCACTGCAGCTCAGTAGATTTTTTCTTGTCATGTTTCTAGTTCCACTCTGAAGTAGGCGGCATGGATATAAGTAAAGAGGTTTTATTTTGTTTTTTCTGGTGGACTGGGTTTCTGAAGGAGCAGCAGCTGATTGGTTAATGTGGGTTTGTAAATAACAGGCTGAGTCTGAAAAGAGGAAGAGGGTGAGTGGCGCTTTACCAGCTTGAGATGAGGGAAATGATCCACAGGGAGGCGAGGAGTAGATGTTACAATCTTGGTCCACGCTTCTTACCAGCTGGTGGCGGTAGTGCACCATTCGGTTGTTGCCACATACTTACATACCACAAGAAGAAAAAGAAGAAAAAAAAACAAGCGAGAAGAAGAATCTTTTGCACAACAGCTGATGCATGGCTATATCATTTTTTTAAAAAGCTGTCTTTCATTTATTTACAATGTTTTTAGACTAAATAAATGTTAGTGTAAGGCAGTGATTGATTAGAAGCGATAGAGCCTCTTGGTGTGAGAATATTGACGGTAAGTAAAGCTGTCGCCATTAGAAACAGAGGAAGCTTATTTAGCTGTGAGGAGCTCTAACGTAAAGGAATTTGAAAAGAAGCTTCATTTTATACATTACTTAATTTCAAAATTGCAAATATGTTTGCAGTCTGAGACTTTAAACATATTTACGACTGCAAACTTATTTATGGATACGGTCAAACGACCTTATCCGTAAATAAGTTTGCAGCTGCAAAGGCATCAATAGTACCTTTATAAAATAAGCGCAGACAGTCTCCTTTGTAACGGTGTGTTTCCTTACTGGATGGAGACGCTTCCGGGACGCAGAAATTGAACATTTCTCACCGAATTGAAACGAGCAGCTCTCTCCATGTCAACACGCCTTTCAGAAGCCTGTTAACTATCATGTTGAATATCGAAAAACGCCGGCTGCAATTATCCAAAAGCACAAATAATAAAGTTGTCAAGTATGTAAGGTGAATAATAACTTTCTCTCAATGTCTATTATTCAGAATTTCTTCATTCTGTAACAAACTACAGTCCCTTCCTGCCTGGATTTCTTTATCGTAGTTGTGTTTTTGCCTTCAGCTATTAAATTAGGTTATTTATTTGATTATCGCGCAAAAACAGATTTTGTTGGGATTCAAATTGGAGACATCGGGGGTCATTTGGAATAACGTTTTATCGATAATGCTACTGCTAAATAAGCTTTTGTAATTAAATTGCAACAAGTCTAATCCCTTTGTGGTTCATCCTACTGTATTTCAAGTACTGATAGAAATATTCTGTTAAAACTCAACGGGATGCCATTCAGATTCTGACCGCCAGATGGCATTAAAGACCTTAACTACATTTGGAGCAGGAGCAGTTTTAGGTCATTTGACCACAATTTTAAAAAGCAATCTAAGTAAATAAAAATGTATTTTTAGAGCATTTTTCATTGCAAGGTGCTTTAAAAAGCAAAAATAAAACTAATGTATATGATAACAATTACAAAGACCCTTCTTCTTCTTCTTCTTCTTCTTCTTCTTCTACTTCTTCTTCTTCTTCTGACTGAAGTTATCTGAATCAGTCATCCTTACATGTAATAATTTGCTCATAAGTTTGTAATTTAATGATGAGCGAGGAAGCACCAATAAATGAACTAGTGATTAAAATCAGCGAACAATTTATTGATTTCCTCTGACTATTGAGCAGAAGATCAAACACCTAAAAAATTAGATTTATTTCAGTTCAGTAAATACATTATAACTTTTTACTACATTTAAAAAGTAAAAGTTTTACTTTGATTAGAGTTGCTGGTTGGGAACAAATACCTTGTATTTTGAAATAATCTTAATTTGACGTTGGTTACACTTTGCTCCCAATAGAAAGGCATTTTGAATATAGATGGTTATTTGGTTATTTAAAAGAGAAATTAAAACACCTACTGAGTTCTATAGAATAGTGATATCAATATTTTATATCAGGAGGATTGTGTGCAAATTTATCACAATTTTCAATCAATCTTTTTTTTTGTAAAAAGGGGTGTTTTGGATAAGAACCATGCTCATTTATCCTCAGAAGGAGATACTTTCTCACTTAGTGGAATCATTTCTAGATTTCTGAAATCTGCATATTTGTTTTCCACCGTATAAGTAGTGGGGATGCACCGATAAATTCGTCCTGATTTCTTAATTTTGGTTGCTCGGCAGTCAAGCTAATACTTATTACATTGTTATTGATCTAATCTACCTCCATGAAGTTCTGAAAATCAGCCTCTGTCCCCTTTTGCTCTGCTGTAATAGAGGGCTGACCGGCTGACCTGCCCACCAGGTCACAACGAAAAATCTGTATTGGCTTTTTAAAGATTTGTAATCAGCCAGAAAACTGCAGCCCCGATGAGTAGACGGCCACCAAGATTACCTCAGTCATTATTTTACTTTACATGCATTCATATTATTTAACCGATGTAAATATTTTCTTTCTCCTCTAAACTGCTGTTTACATGCAGGTAGCTCTTTCAGATGGATGTGAGCATAGCCGTGTCTCTGATCCGGGGTCAGATGGGCACGGTGGTGGAGCGAGCAGTGAACACGGCGGTGGAGACGGTGCTGGCCGAGATGCTCAAAGTGGTTGGAGTGAAGTTCGAGGAGCTGAAGGCTCAGGTGGTGGTGATGAAGAGGGACGTGATGGCGCTGCAGAGGGAGAAGGCCCTGAAGGAGAAGGAGAACGACAACATCCGAGCCAAGCTGCGCTACACCGAGCTGAAGCTCAAGTACTACAGGCAGGGAGTGGAGGAGGAGCTGCAGCAGAGGGCGTCGGCCTCCGCTCTGATCCACATCCAGCCGCCCACCTTCACCCGCGTGCAGAGGGGCAAGGCAGAGCTGCCCGTGCCCCGTCCAGCTCACAGATCTGCGGAGGAAGTACTGTTTAGCAGCAGCCAAGGTGTGAAAGTGCGAGGCGTGTACGTTTTGCCTCGGCGCCTTCGGAGTCTCATCGCTGGCTTCTGTTTTGTTCCCAGAATGCACCTCGTCAGACAGCACAAGCAGACGAGCAGTCAGAGTTTGCGGTCCTTCGGATGCGACAAGCTCCGACTCATTGGACCTGCTGCTTCCACTCACACTCACCGGGGGCGAGTCTGTGGACAGCAGCGCAGGTACAGGCAGGCCTGGCACGATAACAAATTTTGCTGGATGATAAATTGTAAGTTCATCTAATGGTCAGACGGGTTCCGGACTAAAACCTCTTTGCTTCTCATGCAGTTTTATTTCATCACTCGGTGCATGATGGACCTCAGAGGGAGGATGTGGACCAGGTGGAATGGACCATCACTATGCAGCCTCCAGCAGAACGATGTGCCGAGGCTCCTGATTCCATTAGGACCCTGACGCTGTTGTCAGGGCAACAGCCAGCGCCTGTCACACTGTCCCCAGATGTTGACAGCTCCGTGCTGCCCCCTTCTGCTCCAGAGGTGACAGCACACATCCAGTAATTAGCTCATGTTTTGTTTTAAGCTGGACAGGAAAAGGTTTACCTTGGATTGAAACCAGATATTTACATCTTTAAGAAAAGATGTGGCCTTTTTTCAAATGTTGCTAATCAGGTTTGTATCAGTATATCAACCTGATTATATATATAATGATTCATAGAGGAAAGGTGCCACAAAATCCCTTATTCAGTGTTGCAGGTGCGCTTTGTTTCACCTGAGTCTGTTCTGCTCGGAACATTGTATTTGATCATACTTCTAAATTACAGTATATTATTCACAGAAATACTTAAGGATTCAAATTAGAATCTTGAAATATTCCTGAGATGTTGCCGATTGTCTTCAGGTGAAGCAGGAGGTCCAGCCGTCGCAAAAAGAAGAGGAGGATGAAGAGGAGGAGGAGGAAGTGATCTGTATTAAGGAGGAGCCAGCAGAGGAACAGGAAGTGATGGCCACCCTGCTGCTGGACTGCCAGGCACAGCGCGGTCCAGCCCCACAGCCAGAGGTGACCAGTAGTCTCTGCTCACCTGTTCACTGTTGTGGAGGAAATACTTTCCAAATCCAAATTTCATTTACATTCTGCGGCCGTAGCGCCGGCTGTGTTAGAAATCATCCTGCTTTTGTTTTTAGGTTGACACAGTCATGCTTTGGGATTCCGTGATCACAAATTTCCTGTAACTTAACAACATGTAGCGCTGTTTGTGGGAACACTCCCATCACCCCCTCCAACTGCTTACAAAGCTGTGGGAAGGTGATGGGAGGGGATTATGGGATGTGGGTAGAGGGACTAACTCCAATTCAAAGTTTGCCCCCTTGTGGTAACACTGTGTACTCCAGTAGAAAGTACATTTGGAAATAAATACCAATAATCACGTTCATACCTGGTGATGATGATGTCGCCATCTGAGATCAGTGCCGCCACATTAACACACAGACGTCCTCAGATGCGGTCCTTCGTCACCAGAGTGAAAAACAGTCAACAGGATGTAGATTCTCTTTCTTTCTGCTCCTGCAGACCCAAAGGCTGGTGGCCGAGCCAACACGACCGTCAGCAGGTCAGATCCACCTTGGGTCCGATTTCAGCCCAGCTGGATCCTGCATCTGTGAGTAGATCTGTGTGTGTGTGTGTGTGTGTGTGTGTGTGTGTGTGTGTGTGTGTGTGTGTGTGTGTGTGAGTTTTGATTAGATTAAATGTATTTATTGTCACTGCACAGTAAGCAATACAACAAAAATAATAGCACCGCTTTGCTTAGGGTATTTATAAACAGTCAGAACACAAAAGACTAGACAGAAGTATGATCTGTAAAAAAAAAAATAATAATCTTCCATAATGGGATGAACATGTTGTGTGTTCCCTCTCAGATGCTCTGCCTCAGTTGGCCGGCTCCCTGTCCTCCGCTGCAGCCTTGCAGCCCGGCGTTCTGTCCCGCCAGGCGGTGCGGCCCTGGACCAAAGACCTGAGTCTGTACGAAGAATACAAACTGCGGCGGAACGAGCTGCGGAGGAGAAACCTGAACAGGCGGCGGGAGCTGGAGAAAAGCTTGCCTCAGCCGCTGCTGGCAGACCTGGTCAGTTAGCTTTTCAATCCTGGGACAAATATGTGTTTTGTTTTGTTTTTTTTAATGCTCTGGAAACGTCGTACCGGCTTATGATGAGGACGTGTCGTTGAAGGTGCGTGAGCGGCGAGAGAAGACCAGGCTCAGGGTAGCCAGGTGGAGAGCCAAGAGGAAACTCCAGGCCTGTCTTAGCCAGACTCAGGTTAGTCCAAACCGGCTTCTTAAACTGTGACACATCAGCTGTCCTGCACACAAACAAACTTCTCAATATGAATTTGTTTATAGCATTTCCAGATTTGGATGTGTGCGTCCCTAACATTTATTTGATTTTTATCAAACTTTAAAAGCCCCATCAAAGCACATGCTCTCTTGATTTGCAGTATTGTGTAGAAGAAAAAAAAAGAGCAAAAACATTTATTGCTGCGGCAGTGCTAATTTTTTTTTTTCTCTCAACAGGAAATACAAATCAAGATGCAATAATAATTCCATGTTTTGTTTCTTTGTCAGGCTCCAGGGGGCGCTGCAGTTCTCTCTCAGGCTGGTGTTTCTGTCAGCAGGCAGTATCAGCAGCATCAGCAGCACAGCGCCCCTCGTGGTAAGATGAGACATGATTACACTTTTATTGCAGATGCAGCAGACTATTTCCAATAGGGCTGTATTAATGCTTTTTACGCTTCTACATCCACTTAGATCAGGATTTTAAATATTTGGCAATATGTACTGACATAACAAATGAACAAATCAGTCCTCTTAGGGTTTGTGATTTTTTTTTTGCAATTAAAATCAATGTTTTTGTGGGACTACAAATATTTGCAAAGAATTTTGCCATATTTTTTTCCTCATTAAACCCCTTTCAAAATCTACACACAGAGAGAAGAAAAAGAAAAAAAATAGGAGATAGATTGGACACACAAAGTATTTTTCTTCACTAAAAAACTTAAATAGCTCAATTTGTGTTTCTCTCCACATCAGCCAGGGACTATTACATGACATCAAGTAGGGAAAAGTATGTCTGTGTAAAAATGAATAAAGCAGATTTCATCTGGCGACTTTTTTTCCATCCCATTAGATGGAACATGACTTAAAAACCCTCTAAGCTCTTTCTTTAAATACATGTCCATGCATGACAGTTAGCAGTTAAATGTTACCTGTGACAGTAAGTCAGAGATGAACTGAGAGATTATATTAACATATCATTCACGGATTGTAACTACAACAAAACTCTCAAACAACCTTTTGCCTCTTCCTGACAGCATAAACAAAGTTTTATGCTGTCAGGCAGATCTTGAGTCAAGTAGAATGGCTCGCTTGAACATAGTTCTAACATATAGTAGATATAAATTTAGTGAGCAAATTACTAATGGCAGAAAAGTGATCGCTAAGTGCTGCACCACTTTGGCTCCATGAGGAGCAGAAGCAGTTTGGTGACATTTGTCTGCAGGACTGTTCTCTGAGAATTGTGTCCTGGTGACACGTCTTGCGTTTCAGCATCCAACAGCCAGCAGAGACAGAACTCAGCATCTCCTCACACCAGCAGCTTCCTCAGCGCCGCGTCTGGAAACTCCGTTCCCGCCATCCTGCCGGCACAATCAGGGAGCCCCGCACGCTCCCTGATCGTGCGGGGCCCCACTGTGGCCCCGCACGATCACACTGTGACATCATCATCATCTTCATCATCTTTCTCCTCCTATGATCACGTCAGCCAGTCACCGCGGGCCACGTCACTGACAGATGTTCATATGTCACAGTGAACTTCATGTAGAACACAGCAGAGTCAGCATGCTAGCATGGAGTTTATTTTAGAGCAAAAAAAGCACCTTAACCACGTACAAAAGCACAGGTTGTGAAACGCTTCCCTACAGGCACAATCTGTGATTCAAAGCATGTTAAATAATGCATTAAATGAACATGTTTCTAATCTGTTTTTTTTTTTGTTTTTTTTTTACAATACAGTGAATCATGGGATGCATTATTCAAAGTATCACTAATGTTACTCTGCATCAGGGATGCTCAACTCCAGTCCTCCAGAGCTACCAGGATGCAACTTTCAGATGCATCCCTGCTCCAACACACCTGAATCAAATGAATGTCTCGTTACCAGGCCTGTTCAGAGCCGAGTGACTGCTGGTGAGGGAATTCAGCCATTTGATCGAGGTCTGTTGGAGTTTAGGATGCATCCAAACGTTGCAGGACGGTGGCTCCAGAGGACTGGACCTGAGCACTCCTGCTCTACATGCTTAGTGTTGATAATAAAAAAGTTAATTCCAATAAATATTGTTTTCCTCAAACTGTGTTCTCTGTGTTCATTTCAAAAGCTTTCCCAGTGCCAACCAGTGTTGTTGTTGTTGTTATTCACCGCAATGTGGAGTTGGTTTGTACAAAACATGGAGTCGGAACACAAAAAGCAGGGCTCGTTCATTTTACCTGAGCAGAACGTCCAGCAAAAGGTTTTCACTTTTCTTCCATGACGGCTCCTTGTCATGATACTCTGAAGGTCCTGTCCTGTCCTGGCCTGAGTTGTTTGCTAAACTACATCAACAGTCAAGCAGGTTTTTTTGTTTTTTTTGCCTCTGGGTGTTTGAGACATCAGTTTACATTTTTACATCACACAAATCAGACTGACGGGGCTGAATATGTAAATGTATTTCCCGTTATCCGTTGATAATCTTCTGAGAGATGGCTCCTGGCAGCGTGTAGAACAGCAGGGCCAGGAACAGCACAGTGATCAGCAGGACCAGGGCGATGATGATGTACTTCTTGTAGTTGCGCCACACCAGGTGGAAAAAACACTTGAAAGGGTTGACAAACCAGGAGAAGGACGTGTCGGGGCGGCTGGAGGACAAACACACTCGGTTTAGTGGTCAGTGTTTCTGACTGTGCTCCTCTCTGTTGTCTACAGCAGATGTAGAAACGGCAGCGAGGTTTGATTTTTCTACCGCTGAGTCTCAATGAAATGGACGGACATCAAACAGTTCACCGGATGCCGACTGACGGTCACAAATGAAGCCGGTGGTTTCAAAGCACAAAAGTGTGGCAGAGAAAGTTTCAAAACTATTTTAAGCAATTAGGCTTTGCAATGCTCAAGTCTGAGTTACTTGATTCTAATTTACTCTGTACTCATTTATAATTTATTTATAGATTAACATATTTGCATGTGCATGCCTTTTACCTATTTACATTGAGTCATGTCATATTACCTCTTCAATCTTAGGCATATAAATGTACATTATAAACTATTTTTCTTATGGTTATTATTGTATAATTAATATTTGATACCTTAGATGGAGTAGCGTGTCAACAAATAGGCTATTCCCCCTTGGGGATCAATAAAGTCTATTCTATTCTATAAAAGCAGCAGAGGTTGGTTGTTGTAGATTACAAGTAATCCAGTACATAATCATAAATATTCCAATGGAAGGAAAATTGATTTCTTTCTTGCTTGTTGAAGACATTTCACCTCATCCAAAATGTTTCTTAAGTTCTAATAATTTTAATGAGCATCTTGTTAATTATTATTATTATTATTATATTTCAGTCCTGAGTGGATCACTGAAGCAACTGGTTTGTGGTCAGTTTTGCTGAACCATCCATCAGTCAGTCCAACTTAAGGTCACCTGAAGGTCAGCTTCAGCAGCACCTGACCAAGTTCAACTCGGGGTTGGTAGTTTGAGTGTTTCCAATCTTGTATCCTTCAGATAAAAAACTAAACTTGTACGTTTGTAGCTGTTTTTGTATTTAAATGTCACATGGACTTTTACAGGCAAAAATTAAACTATTAAGTATTTTTTTTCGTTTTGCCAAATTCTCAAATCCAGTTTTGTGGAACAAGCACACAACCTTCATCATCACTCTTACTTTGGTTTGGGCAGCGGCTCCGGCTCCTTCCGCGCTTTCCCAACAGGATTCTTCTCAGCCTCTTCAGCTGTCACCAGGTGGAACTCTGCCTCCACTTTTCCCTGCAGGATTTCCAAGTCAATGGTGAGCAGTTCTGGACTGTCTGTTGTTTTCTGTGGTTGTGTGTGTGTGTGTGTGTGTGTGTGTGTGTGGGGGTGGGGGGTACCGTGAGCTCTCCAGACTTGCTGAAAGGCCACCAGCCTCGAGCTCTCTTCTGCTGGAAGATGGAGATTCTGTCTGTCACTTCCGTCAACATGTCAGCCTTACACGACTTGGCTGTTTTTGCTCCACGGGGAAATGCATGGAGGTCCAACTCCAGCGTGCCTGAATGCACACAACCAAACACATGAGACACACACACACACACACAGACACACACACACACGTCATACCCACCTAGGAAGTCATCAGAGGAGAGCGTTTCAAAGTCCCAGACCTGCAGGATGAGGATGGCAGGAAGCTTCTGCTCCGTTTTGTCCAGAGAGAAGATGTGCTCCCTCTTCTTCACCACCACCACCTGCGGAAGAAACCAGGTCCAGACCTCTAGAACCCCACAACTCCTGGTATAAAACATCATCATCCGTGTCCCGTCATGGTTCGTTATGTGTGTGTGTGTGTGTGTGTGTGTGTGTGTGTACCTTTTCAGCAGGCAGGTAGCTAAAGGGGAACACAAAGCGCCAGTTGAAGTTTCCCTCTCCGGTCAGAGAGTTATAGTGGACATCGGTTTCCTGGCGGTCATCTTCCAGACCTTTCAGCCAGCTACACAGAAAGAGAGAGAAGCTGGGCTCAGGATCAGTAGTTCTACAAGAAAACTAACAATTTGTTATAAATTAGAAAAAAAAAATACATGAAGCCATGTATGAAAAAGAGCAGAATTCTGAATTTAAATTTTTTTTTCAAAGTCTGTCCTCCTACCAATGTGTGTGGTTGACACGTGTAAAGTGCAATAAAGGAACATTCAAAGTTCTAAAAACTTGACAGCTGATGACCCCAACCCGACTGAGGGAGATCACAGCTTCAGGATTTTCATGTATTTTTCACCAGAGGGAGAAGAAATGTCCTTAAGTTCATCAGCTTCCTTTTATAGCAGAATATTTTTGTAGAAACCACATTGCTCAACAGGGATTATAAATCTTTAGGAAACAAAGTGTGCAAAATAAAGTGATGCAGGGGGAGATGGTGTGTTTGTACCCTTTGATGTAGATGTCGCTGGACTGTTGACCGGTCAGGAAGTTAGTGTCTTCCAGAATCACATCTTCTGTATTCCAGATGATGATTCGCAGTTCGTACCTGTTAACAGATCAACGGGTTAACCTTCCCCATCCCCAACCCCCTCTGACCAGGCCTGCTGTTAGAAAACAGTCAAAGCTCACCCTTTTGGTTTTCTTGGAGAAATGTCCACTGGCGGTCCTGGATGTGGTAAGTCCATTGGGAACATGTCCACCCACATCTGGACCTGACCCTGCACACACAAACACACACAGAGAGCTTCGTTTGCTGCACACGTGAAAGTTTTTATGACCAAGTCACAGAACTTCAACTGGTTTTAACTATGAGCTTTAACTAGGCCTTCTTTTTTGAGCCACAGAGAGGTGGACTTCCTTTCGATCATCGTCCTGCTTCATAACCTGAGGCTGCCTGACCCTGTGATCACAGAGATTCTACTGAAGGACTTGCTGCTATGGCTCAGTGGTTTAAGGAAAGTCCTCCAAGTCTAGACAAAGCAAAGTTTCCCCAGACCGATGATGGCAATGATGATTGGCATAAAGTGCTCCGCCGGCTCTCTACTCAGCTTCTCGTCTGTCTCTGATACATCTGATGACTGCAGAGTCATCCGAGTAGTTCTGCAGATAAAGAGACTGTGCATTGTACTGAAAGTCTGGAGTGAAAAGGAGTGGGGAAAGTACAGAACCCTGTGGTGCTCCGGTGCCACTGGCTATCTGGTCAGACAACAACTGAGGTCTGTTTATCAGTTATCCATTGATCCAGGGGACTGCAGGGTCTTTTCTGGGTTTCTGATTCAGTAAATAAGGATGAGTTGTGTTGAATTTACAGGAGAAAAAACTCCATTATGGATAAGCTTTCATAGGTACTGAAATAAGAGCAAATGTCCTACACAGCAATAGACCCTTCTCCTGTAGTAGCAGATAGTTGTTATAATAGCAACAAGACTGGCTGACGTGGTCTGGAGCTGCTGCCTTATTCCAGTTTCAAACATCCATTTCTTTCTGTAATATTATAAAGAGTGGAATTTATAGAAGCTGCAGTCCTTTTTTTCATTCTAGTTGCAAAGATTCTCACATAAATTACCCATTTAAACATGTTTATTGAACATTTTTCAGCAACCAGTCAATTACAGTCATACTTGGTTTTAGACCACAGCTCCATTTGACTCAGTAGATCAGATCATTACGACGTCCCAATCAGGAGCAAAACGATTGACTTGACCTCTCTAGTTGACTTTATGTTAAAGTTTCTTCTTCTGACGTTTTGTTTCTTTTGAAGTGCCACGGGGCTCCGACGTTTTTGGTCCCATCATTTTCCCTTTCCGCGCCAAGCATGTCTACATTACATAAATTACACTCAGATTTACTTATAACTGCACCAACTGAAACCACAAGTATTTATTTTCTGTTTAATAAACCGTCTCTCTTAATCTGAACAAATGTCTGATGGCCTAAACAGTGATGGTCGATTCATGACGTCCAAGTTGAGAAGCACATTAGTACAGAAATGATACATAGCTTTTCATAAATGCACTCTTCTGTCTCAGTTGAAATCCGCCCCCCCCCCCCAACACACACACTTTTCAAGCCAATCTAACTTGTCCACTGTACTTTAAACTATTGGTGCTAGTGAGACAGCAGGACTATTGCTGACTGAATATTTTCATCTTTTTGAATAGAATCTTTTTATTTGTTTTCTCATGTGCAGCAGCTAGTTTTTCATAAAGTGAATAGGAAATGTTTATTTCGATTTTTTTTTTTTCACATTTTGTCATATCACTACCACAAATCGCTGTATTTCATATGATAGACCAAAACAAAGTAGGGAGTAATTGTGAAGTGGAAGGAAAATGGTGGTTGCAATATAAAAACATGTTGAAAAGTGATGGGAATATCAAGCACCCGCATTATAAAAAAAAAAAAAAACTCATTTGATTTGACGTACCTGATCCATTCCAGGCCGGGCTTTGTTGTACAGAGTTCTGGTCTCGATGTGTTCTGGTACTAGTTTGCATCCCACAGCTGGGATCTCTGCCCAGCGGTGCAGGACCTTCAGAGACAGGTGCTCGTACGACTCCACCGGCTCGTCTACGGCGTGGAGAAATGCAAACCGATTACTTGCACAGAGTGGCAGCAGATCTATCGTCCTTTACAACATAGTTTAATACCAAAAGTATTCACTCATTCATCCAAATGACGGAATTCAGCAATTCTAATCGCTTCAACGTCTGGAAGCAGGATGCTTCTAAAAATATTTTGGAAATGACTGCATTGAGCTCAGGAGCTGAGTGAGTTCCAGCATGTGGCATCATGGACTTTGTTGCTACCAAATAACCAGCATTTGGGGTGTTATTACAAGGTGATTGGAAACTTGCCCAGAGTCTTAACCACAACTCAACAGAACAAATGTGTTACGAATTAGAGAAGACTATGAATCGGGCTATTTTCTCCAACAGCTACATTTAAAACTACTTGTGGAAGAATGGTACAAATTCCCATAAACACATTTGTGGCCCATTTGCAAAGTTCCAAAGCAAACTTTTGACAATACAGTGCATCAGAGCAATACTGGTGAAAGATGAAATGCTGGTAAATATTGTGCACAACACCAGCATGCCTAATGAAGAGGGCTTTGTTATGCTAGGTGTGATTGTTTCTTGTGGACTTTTCTTCATAATGTCTTAGATTGAGACATTTGTTCCCTCTGATTCTGGATGCTGTGTAGCTGGTAGGATTTTTCCTCTTCCTTTTAACCTACAGACAGCTGTATGGTGCATAACCGTGGCAACGGTACTCGTAGAAGTATTGTTTGTACAACCAGAAGAAGATGATTAGAATCCAAAAAGCTCAAAAACAGTCAAATCTGAACTCTGACCCCAAATCCCAAAGCTGAGCTAAAACAGAGGCTGCAGTAGTTTAATCCATCTCTTCTATCCATCATCATGGCTGAGGCTCATATCCAACATGAAAAAAACACATTAAAATGAAGACTTTGAAGGTACTTGGATTTTATGAGTGACAACATTTAACCTTCCTTTGGGATGAATAAAGAATTTTTGAATTGAATGAAGACAGCACAGCATTTGTGCAAGTTCACCGATGACGTTCTAAGTCCATCTCAAAACATCCAGAACTTGTGTGAGTTGTCGTTACCGTCGTGCATGTAGAGAGTCTTCCCTGTGAAGACTTTGTCAGCCACGGTGATGCGTCCTGGACTGAAATGAGGACCGTCCACTCCGTTGTCTCTGCACATTTTTGCCAGCAGCTCTGACGGCTTCAGGCAGTCTCTCCAGGCGTTGTAACCCCCTCTGTGGTCAAAGAGAGGCGCTCAGTCACTCACAGCAAGACTTAATTCGGTGACTTGAAAAGGCTTTCATTCATCTTGAACATCCGCCACATACCGGGGATTTTTACGTGACAGGCCAACACAAGGTAGAACTTTGGGATACATTTTAAAAGTAGCTTAAACGTGACATGCCTTTTGTATTCAGTCAATTTCTAAAACCATCTTTCATTTTAATCACAGCTGAAAGTCTTTCAGATTTTTTTTTTAGAGCTTATCATATTTATACATCTAATCACTGAAATGTTTGCCAATTCTTTGCAAAACAGCTGTGGTTGTTAACTGAAGGGTCATTGCAACACGTGCATGTGCTTTTGGTCCTAACCGCCTCATTTTGCTCTGGCTGTTTGTTTAGTCACATTGCTGTACTGGAAAGTGAATGTCCATTCCAGTCTGACACCTGCTGCAGCGTCTAACAGGTTTTCTTCCTTTTATTCCTTTCTTCTCATCACTCTCTTTTATGACTTCCTTCTTTTATCTCCACCAGAAATATCAGATTTATTAAGTGTGTGACTAATGGTTGTCCTGTCCATGTGTTCTCCTACCTGAGCTGTGCATCTGTGCAGCTCCTCCAGAGTCACCATGGATCTCCTGGTTGCTCTCTGGTTAATGTTCTCCCTGCCTGGCCTGTCAGATTAGGTGGACAGCTACATCTCCGTATTTGTACCGTACTCTACGGGGCTCTAGGTAACGCTCTGACCTAAACTCCGCCCCCCACCCCGAACTGAACACCTAGGAAAGCACCTGAACTTACAGACTGTACTCGCTAGGCAGTCCACATGTAGCTCTGTGCCTGCTGTAAAAGCGGTTCTCCAGATCAATGCGAGTCTCTCCAATCAGGTCGTCGCCTCCCACCAGGTCATAGTCATAAATGAGCAACGACAGCAGAGACTCCTGAGGAAACGTGGCCTGCATTTCAAAGGACCTGGAGGAGAGAGCCGTCTGAGAACACGAATCCCAACTGGACAACGTTCAGACGTTCAACAGATCAGTCGCGTACCGTCCAAAAACAGGGTTCAGCTGTTTTGGTATGTAGTTATCTCTGTCTTTGATTTCATTTTTCCCAAGGCGAAGAAAAATGTAAGGGTCGGCCTTCCCATCTGGGTCGGCTGGATGCAGGTTGGACGCCTGGGAAGACGGCAGGGATCTAAAGCTTTATGTCATTTAAAAAAACAAAGAGCAGAACGGAGCTGGACTCACAGAGACGACGTAAACCCGGATGAGAACTTGGACTGAAGTGTTTGGGGGGATTCCTCTGTTCACCCTGTAGTGACCTGTGTCCACGACGTCTTCCCCGTCCTCCTCGTCTTCATCACTTAGCTTATAGAGGCAGAATCGACCCTAAATGAGCGGAATAAAAAAGAAATAAATGACTAGATTAACATGTATTTTAATCCATGTCTCGTAGCAGCACCTGTAGAGGAACTCACCTTGAACTTCCCAACAAATCTCTCATCAGACGTTCCCTCGTCCTCATTGGCCTTCCCCCTGAACAGCTCGTATGTGCTGACCCAATCATCAAATGGACCAAACTCTGCCTCCAGCTCCTTACTGTACAGCTGCACAGGCCAGATCACAACCACAAAGGGTAAGAAAGAAACCTACGGTTTTATGTTTCAGGACCTGAAATCTACTATTAAACACAAACCAACAGACAGAGGAACAGTTTTTACCCAGCATTCAACATTCCCCTGTTGAATGCTGCCAAGTGGTCAATTTTCCATTATTTTTTAATCAATGTTTCATTGTCACAATGACAATAAAGAATAAATAATGAGCATGGTACATCCATTGCTTTGAGGTGTGTATGTGCTGCTCAGAGACATGCACTATGCATTCAAATTCCAAGGAACAAAAAACTTTTGTTTCTGTTGATGACCTAGTATTGTGTTAAAAAGTTTTCTTTTGTATATTGTAAGTTCATTGGTATTCTAAGCATAAACTAAAGACCAACTTGGTGCTTATGTCCTTGGTGTTTTACCTGGAGTGTTGCGATTTTAGTAGGTAAGACATAGCTGAGCTCCAGTGTCTCCTTTCCTTTCTGTTTCTTCTTCTTGTCTCCATCTGATTGGCTGCTGACTGTGGCAGAGCACACAGGATGTGTTCGGTGACAAACACTGACGCAGAACACAGCAACAAACACAACGACGTGCACACACATGCATAAAGCCTCGTTCACAGACCTGCCAGTCATGTGTCAGAGTTTATACAATCCACCGCGGCTCTTCAAGTGGAAGAACAAACCAGTTTGTTTTTTTTAAACTGGTTTTTGTGGGCACAAAACTACAAATACCATGCAGATTGTTCAGTGACAGAACCACATCCAGTACATTCACATTCATAGTGCAACGGCCGAAGGCCTTGGGTGTCTACATGTGTCTGCAGCTGTACCATGGAAACCACAAAGATTCAGTCAGTCCCCAAATCCTGCAGATGTCATTCAGTGACCAAGCAGAAGATTTCTCCCCAGGAAGTGAACAAAGCCAGATGCTGGATGTGCATGACAAGAACTCCTCCAACTGCATGTCTAAGTCCTTACCCAGAGAGTCTACTCCATCGCTGAGCAAGCTGTGGTATGGTGAAGCTGCAATGCACAACAGTGTGGGTCAGGGGACCTCATCAGATATCATGAGGTTAAAAATGTGATATTCTAAATGAAACTGTGTCATTGAAGAAATGCTTCCATTCATTTTTTTTTGTTATTCTTAAATGATCCAAAAGATGTAGCCTCTAGTCTCTTGGCTGCCGCTGAGGAAATGAGCTTGTGAAGCAGTAAAACGTCATTTAAAGCTGCAGGATGGAACTTTTATCATTATATTTACATATTTGCTGAAACTGACAGTTTCTTATTAAATTATGTTTTACTATTTGGTGTACTATGTTCTGACCGGATAATTATTTGTGTTATGCAAGCCGTTGATGAATGCTAAGTGCTAATAGCAGCTGTGGAGAGAGAAGAGGAAGAACAGAAAGAACCTTTGCCAAGAAAGAGACAAAAAGTGTCAAAAGTGTTGGATCACTTTAAGCTAAATAGAAAAGATGACACACTCTAGTACTTGATGCTCCGCCCCTGGATCGCCTCAGCAGGAAACATCCACTACATGCATGGAGATTGTTCGTGACGTTTTTGTTCCCTTTGCAAACACGAACATGGGTCTGCCACAAGGTCTCTTCCACATGGGATGTGTTTGGAAAACTTCCAGCTCAGGAGGGAGAAACCGAAACCTCCTGAGCAGAAGTCTGTCGAGGAGCAACAGCTCTACCCCAAACTCCTTCTGAATGACCCAATCATCACCCTGCCTCTAACTCCTAAGGGAAGGTTCAGCCACCAAATGGGGAAAGCTCATTTCAGGTACTTGTATCTGGAACATTTTCCTTTGGAGTCAGAACATTAAAGGGACAGAATTGTGTAAAATTACCTTTTCTTAGCTTTATATCATGTTATAATATGATTCTCTCATTAAAAACATACCTGGAGTGTTGATTTGATTCTTTCATGCATGTTTTAGAAATCCTTGAACCTCCCATTTGGGTTTGTAAAACTCTTGGGGGAATCAAGCACCGCTTTCCACATGTAGCTCCTCCTGGGAACTGCAGCTTCCAAGGCAAGCTTCCACCTTACAGAGCCCACCTCCCTCCCAACTCACCCACTCAGCTCCTTCAAACTAGCAGCAGCAGCGATTAGCAACCACCGGGTGGAACCGTACATCTGCAGGGCTCATTATGTGAACCTCATTCCAGTGCGCCCACAAACGCTTGTAAACACTAAATAGAGCGATGTTAATGTGATGATTGCTGAGAACGGAGTGTCAGAAAGAGCAGGGGTAATTTTCTTAAAGAGACAGTGACCCAATTTCAAGCTGTTAAATTGCAAAGTCAAAATTTTTTAAGTTATGTTTTAGCATTTGTTTAGGTCACAGCTACTTGATAGTGCTATAAAACTATACCATATGGCTGGAAAACACATAATCCTGCCCCCTTAGTAAATTAACGTGATTAATTGATTGACACATTTTTTTTAGTATTAAAAATGATCTGTGTGGTACAGGCAAACCTTCGTCTGTTACACAGTGTTCCCTTCAGTGTTGCCCACAGCAGGAGAGAGAATTGTTTGTGAGTGATGGTAACAGTCAGAAGACCAGTGGACCAAAGCATCTGCATGATGTCAAAATGGCCTAACACATTTCTGGAGAGATCAGTCAACCAAACAGTACATGCTTCTTATATGAGCCACCTAAGAGCTTTCCTTAACAGGAGAATTTAAATATTTTGGACCTGGCAACATAAAACAAAGATACTGAGAGTGGATGAGAATTTCTTACCTTTGTCAAACACACTAGGTAGTTGGAAGCTGTCCTTCTGTTTAGCCTGGAATAAACACAGGCAGCTCAAATGGACATCTCTTAAAATGATTAGATTATGATGTTTCTGCACAAACCTGGCGGTCAGAGTCACCTGTTTGTTCACAGAAGCATAGTATTTGGACCACCAGTCAATGACGGACTCTGCAGACTCGTCAGCGATGGTTCGCCTCCTCCTCTTAGTGGACCGGTGGATGCTCTTTGAGCTCCTCTCCTATTTGAAAAATATTCAGAAAGGATCGATTTTGGAGCTGGCGCAAGTAATGTGACCACTTGTTCTTTTGCATGTGAATTTCACCTTTTTCTTCTTGGGTTGTGGCCTTGGTGTGGGCGGAGCTGGAAGCGGAGCTTCATCCTCCACAGTTATGAGGAAGTCCTGGTTAGTTAGGGTCACAGTTGAACGGGTCTCCATAGCTTCCTGAGACAGCCCTGTCAACCACAGCTCAGTTCACGTCTATTTCTACACCACTAACTTACAACAAATGCCATCTCAACACACTTAATGCAAGCAGTTATATTGGTCGACTCAATTCAAATCAGTCTAGTCCATGCAGTCAAGCACAATGGTTCTCACTGTGGTTCAGTTCAGCTCCAAAGCCTTAGAAATGGCTTCATAAGCCTTTGTAGGCTGATAGGCTTTACTGGCCGTTTCTCAGCTGCTCTTTAATGTCTTTAGACTGAATCATGATGCTTTGGTTGTTTAGATTTTTTTAAGTCATTTGGTTTTGCTGCTCCTCTTTAAGTCTCTGTCCAGGCGTCTGGTCAGAAAGCCGTGCAGAGAGATGTTTGGATATTGTTCCTACTCAATATGATGGATAGAATAAACTTCCTCGTTCTCTCTCTGGGTTTACTTAAACTAAAACCAGACCGAATGGGTTCTCTTAGAATCAATGAATGAATGAGTGAATGAACTTATGAACCTTGTTTTGAATGAAAGCTGAACTGAAAATAACACCAAAACTACAGGAGCAGCATTTATCTAAATCTTTTTGGCCCTTTTCTGATCAAATTTGGGTCATTTTTGGTCCTGTTGAAAAAGTTGAGCAATCATTGTCATTTCCATAATTGTCTTATTTTTATATACCTTTGCAGTCCTTTTTGACTAATTGTGATTTTTTTTTAATCGTCTACTCAGTCATGGAGTTTTCTTTGTTTTTATTTTGCATCTTGTCATTAAATGTAAAATCCAAGTTCTTTATCTTTAAAGTGTTACACATGGTGGCCTTTTATCATTGATGGGAAACGATAACGAATGAACTGCCTTGACAGCTAATAAAAACAGTGCACAAAGTTATAAACAATCATTACCCTTAATGCTGTGTGGCTCTGGTGTCAGGGAGGGTCTTGGGGTGTGTGTGACCTCAGGTGGTTTGTGTAACTGAACTGTGTGAGGGGGAGCGGGAGGGGGAGTGTACTTGAAGGCCTTGAGGTTGTTGATGATGTGGTTTCCAACCAGTGTGCTGCGGCCAAAGGCCCGCCAGTCAACGACGGTGATGCTGAGAGGAGGATGGAGGTGTTCGTTTTCTGGCAACTCCTGCCGCACAACAGAGTGGACAAAGAAATTTAAAGTGCTCAGTAAATGTGTCCTGTGGACAACTGTACTGTACAGACATCCTGACTGGAGGACCATATCTGCACTGCCGTGCACCAGATGGGAACACAGCCCATCTACAGGAGCCACAGTTCTGCTTGGGTTGTAATGGATCAAATTCCTATTTCACTCAGTGACATTAACTTGCTAATTTATACTTGAAAGTGATTTTGTAATTGGAACGTTTTGACATATTGCCCAACATGATGTGTTCCTCCCCGACCAGCTGAAGCTCTCCTGCTGTGCTGACGTAGCTTATATGTGTTCCAGGCGTGTTGATCTTACCAGCTCTATGGCATCTAACAGTGTGGTGAAGTTTGGGTTGGATTTGTACTTCTGGATGACTGAGGAGCGCAGAGTTTTACCCGCACACTCTATGAACACCTGGAGAAGACGAACATCTTAAAGTCAATTTTTTCTCAAAAAGCGTATTCGTTAGAAAAAATGTTGTTATACATTTAGGAAATACACTAAATGCTAAAATTATGACAGCAATGAAATATCTATGTAATTCTGATTCCCTTAAAAGTAAGAGAATTTCTCAGACCTGTGGCCGATCGACAGACAGGAGCTGAACCCTCTTTAGCTCCCTCAGCCCCCAGAACAAAACCTAATGGGAAACATCAACATCTGTTTTAAAAGGACATCCTGAAGATCCTCTCAACCCCCTTGTGATTAAAGCAGACAAACCTCCAGCCTGTAGGTGCTGAGAACTGGCCTGATGTTGGCAGGAACAGTATAAATGCCTCCTTCCTGTTCTTCTAACTCTGGCAGACTCATCTGGCCAGACTTTGAAATCTAGAAGATGGAAAAATTCATTCTGGATTAGCGTGATCACAATGATGTGAGCCAGTTACCTCTGTTGAAGTTTTAAACAGCTAAAGAGGTGTTTTTTTTTTTTTTTGTTTTTGTTTTTTTTTAAGTTCTGTCTACAGCTACATTTCCATTAACCTTAAAATTGTGCAAATTTAAATTACAAAAAAAAAAAATTGCTTAAAGGAAACAACAATTTTAGAAAAAAATACATTTGTTGATCAAATGTAGCACTGGGATGAGGTGATTTTTTTTTTGGGTTGCATTGAAATAGATGTGACACTAGTCACATCTGATTGACTTATGTGATGTCATATCACATGTTACTACTGGTGAAAACGACAAAGAAGACCAGAAGTAGTAGCACGATGGTTTTTCTGACAACGTGCAGCTGGCTCCACCAGAGCTCTCACAGCATTGCACAGTTCATAAAAAATTGTGTGTCGTTCTCACGCGTTGAATCCATAACTCTGAAAAAATTACAGACTACAATTTCCCCAAAACGTCGCATGTGTAGCTGCTCCCATGTATAAGGAGTTTGTCGCTCCAACACCTGAGTAAGACGCCGGCGTCTCCTCAGATGGCTGACAGGAAGAGCTCTACAGCACCATGACTGAATTATGAACACATCGACAGGTGAGTGTTTACATCCATCTTTGCCATGATGTTTAATGACTTATCACATGAACAAGCTTATTCACGTGTGATTTTAGTTTATTGCAATTGCAAATTAGTTGTGTTTTATCAGCATTAGCGGGAATGCAGAAAAAAGTTTACGCACATTTGTAATGGAAGCCCAGCTTATGAGACGCCAGACAAAGTTCCAGAGTGGAATTTTGTCACCGTCTGGAGTCGCTGACCCTTATTGTATCCGCTTGGGACAACTACCAGTCTCTTCTAAACATTTCTCTTGATCAGAAAAAAAGACAGTCAGATGTTTGGCTAATCATGGTGAGAAAACTAAAGGAGTGCCGCTCATTGCTGTTATCAAAGGTTCATGGAAATGAGACTCTGCATCACTATTATCACCGTTTCACACACCTTTGGCCATGAAAGTGACCCGAGAGGCTAACCTGCAGCAGTTCAAATGCAGCCAGCAGGTCTCCTCCTGACTGGCTGCCACAGTGAAGTGGGCTGTACTGCAGAAGAGGCGGGGTGTAGGGCTCAGAGGCCAAGCGCACCTCAGGGACTGCCACCGTGGCTCCCAGGTACTCTGCTTTTCCCTGCACAGAGGAGGGAGGGGTTCAGAGATGGCAGAAACTAAGAGACTCGTCTGAATCACGTGTCTTGCGGTGGGATTACCAGAGCGTCATCATCGTAGACCTCGACAACAACGTGAGGAGGCTCCTCCTGGATGTGCTGCAGGTCTCCACTTAACAGAACGGAGCTCATTGGCAAACAATGGTTCCATGTAGGACTGAGAGTCTGACTGATGATCTGACAACACACACAAAACAGGAAGACCGAGGTCAGACGCGAAGAGCAGAAATACCGCAACAGGTTTGTTTAGAACAAACTAAGCTCTTCAGTTTGGTTTGATTTTAAAGTGTTGTAAGTCAGGTTGCCATGAAAACCCCAGTCAGGTGAGCCGGGTCCAACAATACGTAAACACACACTTACATTGGTGGTTTGGCTGTGTGAGAGAAACGTGACTCGCGCAAATGGGTCGGACAGCCCCGTGTTGTCTGCGGCGATCAGACCTCGAGCCTGATACATGTGGCACCGCAGCTGGAACTTGTGCTCTGCAGAAACAAACACAGCAGGTCCAACCACAAGCTCTGCCATGCGCCGACATTCACCTGACAAACGTGAATGTCGGCGATCACGTCGAGCCAAAGTCACCAAAAGAGCAATAATCAAATGATGCAGAAATCAATCGATGCTGACAGTGGTTTTAAGATAATAGACATTCATATCTTAGTTTTTCCTTGCTCGTCGGAGGTCACGCCATGAGTAAGAGTTTATTCAGCACAAATTAAGGTTAAAATTAAAGTTTCAAACATGATGTGTGGAAGTGACATCCGTGGCGCACGGTGTGTACGAGTGGAGGATTGAAGTGAAGGTGTTGGAATGTGTGATTAAAAGACAGCTATTTGTTGAGCAGAGAGGAGTTAGTTGGTAATCAGTGGTTTGAAAGCCTCACTAGGTCCTCAGTTTAAATTGATAAAGGAAAGTGGAAACTCCAGCCTAAACCGAAGGTTCAGAGAATGCCAGCGAGGTTTCTGGCATTCTCTGTGTTTTTCTCTAAGCTTCCTTAATGGGACCAAGAACTCTGACTTCTGTCTGCTACATTCAGCTAGAAGAAATTCTGATCTACTATTAAACAATGGACATACTGGTGCTTCTTCCTCACCCATGCAAAGCAGGTAAGAAGGAGGGCTGTTGGTGTCGGCGCCCTCTGTGTCTCGACTGTATCCTGCAGGCAGGTCATCCAGCATATGGCTGGAGTCGGAGCAAGCTCCAAACCACAGGTACACGTCCAGCTTGGCTTGGACCGACAATGCTGCAGGTCGCTTCCCTGGAGGCTGCACACACAAGCACACACTCAGATACAGAACATTTGGGGGTTTGGTTGTCCCCCCCCCCCTACCAGTTGTGCAACATTTAAAGGAGCAGTGTGCACTATGCATGTTCTTACCTTCAGAAACAGTGTTACTATCTTCCCACAGAGAATTCCTCTGGCCTCCCGGTTGCTGGAGTAAAGCAGGTCTCTGGTTCGAAGTCTGGCGTATGCAACACGTTTGTTATTGCTTAGCAACCACACAAACATGTCTGGGACCGTGTGTTGGGGCTGCAATGTGAGGATGTGTATGTGATCAAGAAAAGTTAGGACACCATGGTAAACATATCAGTCAGACGCTGTTAAAACTTTTCTCACCTCCTCCACGAGGAAGCGTAGCTTTTGCGCTAGCTTAGTTGCTTCTTGTAGCATTTCTTTCACTCCTCTTGCTGCTGTTTTCCTCTCTCCCAGCATCTCGGCCTCTCCTACCATACTCTCCTGCAACACGCATGCATGTATGTGCTGTGCTCTGCTAATGCTTTGCCAAAACACTTTGCTGGAGAACACAGAGTAAGTCCATACTCACCTGTTGTCCAATAAAACATTTCTTTAGAGCCATTAAAGTCATACTTATTTAGTCTGACCGCAACAGAAGAACAAATTAATAGACCCTTTATTTTGCTCTGAACTCCTGTGCAGGTGCCAAAAGGCCCAGTGTAAATGGCCTTGGTAAACGTAAGGCATGGAGGATATCCTGAAAGATCTACAGAGAGCCAGCATAAAGTAACCTTTTTATTGATTATTGTAGCTGGAGACAGTGTTGAGTAGTTGGTCAAATAAATTGGCACTTCAGTTGATTTTCTGCAACACACGTTTTTGAAAACAATATTGGAAAATGGTTTGAAAATGACCAACTATTTGAACTCGAGCAGAGACATACCACATCCAATATTCATGTTACCGTACCGCGACTAACAGCTCTGGAAAAAATTTAAAAGGCCACTGCAGATTTCTTTCTGAAATCAGCACCTCTACATGCATAATAGTTTATTTATTGCCTCTACCAGGAGGGGGCACTCAACTGAGCCTGCTATCTGCACACTAGAGAAACTACTCTCTAACTGGGCTGCAAAAGTAATTAAGCAATCAATACTCTGAGTGTATTCTAAATGAAATATTTAACAGAAGAAAATAAAAACAAGACTTGAATAAATCTGTAAGAGGGGGAGTGACTGTTTTCCATGACCATATATGTGTTAAATCCTAATCATTGATCAGATATTAAATTAAAAAGGTATGATTCTGGCATCAGTTGATTAAAACTCAAAGATTTTCCATTGATATCTAGATGAACCTTCCCCCGGCAGGCGCTGCCAGCCTCACCAGCTCTTGTTTGCACATGGTCAGACGTTTCTTGTCCAGGATTGTCAGGTAGCTGCTCTTCAGCTCTGCCTTCAGTTTGGCCTCCGCAGTGGCAATAAAATTCCTGTAAAACGCACAACGCATCTTAAAGAACAGAACAAAACTCCTCCTCCACGATGATACTAGAAACCAATGAAAAAAAAAACAAATAAACTTTTGGTTGTGACAGCTGTAGGTGGTTTGATTGTTGATTAACTGAATGAATGTTGCAAGAAAAGCGCCTGGTTGTCGCGTTTTAATTAGTGGTGGAGCAACAGCAGTAAGCAGTGAAGGAAAAAAACAACAATGATGGTGAACAAAGATTTGGTTGAGCTTAGAGTTACATTAACCCAAATCATTGCCATACACTGGTAATGACTAGGGTTGAAAAATGCAGTATAGCATAAATGAATTGATGTCATTACAAAAGTCCTAAAGTGGGTAAAAATACAAACTTATCTGGTGATGCTTTGCCCAGGAGTAAATTGAAAGGCTGGAAGTGGATTTAATGTTATAATGTGGCAATAAAATGTGTATCAAACTTGTTCCTCTCCTCACGGTCATTTCCGTACTAAAGAAAGTCAGTATTTTCACACAGTGGTTCCATTATAATTTGAGGTGACGTCTTTGGACACGACTGTAAAAAACATCACCAACATCTGATCTTTTTTTTTTTTTTTCTTTGAATACCTGCCAGGTGTGGAAATTTGCAAGTTATAAACTGAAATCTCTGAGCATAATTTTAGAAACATTTAGATTTAGTAGAGATTATGCTGAACAATAAATGAATAGGCAAACTCTGTTATCCCAACATGGTGGATAAACATAATGAAATGATTCGTTGCTGCAAGCCTCAGATGCTCGGCTGCTGGAGCAGCGAGAGCTCTGCCGGATTTACCTGGCATCCAAACAAAAATCTCTGAGCGCGGCCCTTAAAGCTGCCTCAGCCGCTGGGTCCAACTTCTTATGCAGGTCGGCAGCAACACACACACCCTCCTCCTGTGGGGCACAACGACAGAGAATAATCACAACAAGTAGACTGCTGAATTTAAAGCACTGCAGGTTCCAGAAATTGATCATCCTTCCAGAACAGTTGATGCACCTGCTTCTTTATTTTGGGTGTATTTATGAAGTTAAGATACGTGTAAAAACAAATACATGTTTATTATTTGGGTTGGATTTTTGTTATTAAAACCTGCAGTCCCACAGATTGGTTTATCTTTGAGCCACTAAAGTCATGCATCTTCAGTATGACAAAAAAGAAATAAAGAAACCTCTCTCATGTGTATCATGATAAACAACATGATACACATGAGAGAGGTTGTGTGTGTGTGTGTGTTTAAGCATTTCTCGTGTTGTAAGGAAATTTTTTCCAGCAGATAGTACGTTAGCAGGAGCCACTGCTCCTTATTAGGCCTAAATCTTGGGTCCCATAAGGAGTAGTCATGTTTTTTGGCTCAGCAGTTAGGTTTCCACATACAGGGAAGTTCAGTTTTCAGTTGGGGTGATCCCAACACAAGGAACATGATAGCGACGGCAGCAACTAAAGCTGAAAACTTTTTGACTTTCTTCTGTCGTGTCGCACGTCTACATGCATGAACTCAACATTTCGTGTGTGAATTTTGCGGGTTGCTTGGCTGGAGAAAAGCAAACGATTGTTGTTGCATCGCCTCCCTTGTGTAAAGCGTGGTTTGAGTTTAGGTCTGGTTTAGGTTTAGGGTTTACGGCTAGTAGTTAGGGTTAGAGTAAGGATCAGGGCTGGGCCGTAGAAATGAATGAAAAAATGAATGGAAGTCAAAGCAAAGTCCTTGTGAAGCTAGAAAAACGTCCTGTGTGTGTGGAGGCGTGCGCGTGTGTATGTGTTTCCACTTACAAACAGCACAGCGATATTTTCCAGCATGTTGGAGTTGTAGAGCCGGTAGGTTCTGTCCTCCCAGGAGCTCACAACACTAGCACAGGGCTTCTTCTTCTCCAGGGGCAAATACATGTAGTGCCTGAACAGAACCACACACAGGCATGAAGCAGAGCTGAGATGAACGTCTGATTGATGTGCAGTCCACTGAATACATATTCTACAGTTTGTTTTGGTAACAATAACAAATGATGGTCAGCCATAAATCAACTGGCAAAACTCGATTCTTATTTGTCCTCTTGATCAGTTTTTCACTGTGTCAAGGATGAAGGAAAATCTTGAGAAAACGATTTTCTAATTCTTTAAGAGACCCGTGTTTACAAGAGGGGAGATTGAAATTGTAGAAGAAGCGAATAAGTCTGTTCATATGATTTAAGCAGGAACCCCAGTTGAAGCTCACTTAAGAAGCAGTCTGTTAAGTTTTCAAGCAGTGTGGATGAACTGCAGAGGACAATCTCAGCTGTTGAGCAGCATATTCAAATGAAACCCACCTGTTTCCCTCGACGATGAGTGGTTTCTCCGGAGGTGTAGCGGATTTCGAGGCTCCGCATGAATCAGAGGGATCTCTGGGGAGGAGGGGTGAGGACGGGACGGTGAGGGAGGAGCCAAAAATGTCACTGCTGTCCGGGAGGTCCAGCACCTTCCTCCTCCGAGTCACTGCAGGACTGGCAGCACTTGGCTGGACCGAAGACTCCAAGACATTGCCATGGTTACCTGAAACAAGACGCACAAGTAAAGAAGGGACCTATTGCTGACCCATCATGTCAGTGCTCACCCCGACAGTGTTACAACTGAGAAATAATCAACTGAATACCAGGTTGTTTTGTTTTTGCCCCAACTATATATTACAATGGAGAGAAAAAAAAGACTTTCATTTTGTTTTCTGAGAGGTTTTGTTGTGACTCACCGAGGGAGAACTCAAAGCTGATGGGTTTGTCTCCAATCTTACGGTCGATCATGGTGGCCTCAAACAAAGCACCAAAGAGCAGGAAGGTCTCATCATCTTCAGCTGGCTGGACATAGAACCAGAAGTACTTGCTCAGTTTAAGTAACAATATTTACACTGATGCATGATGAAGTAAATCTAAGCAAGACGAAAGATTATGCATGCCTAATTTCATTTTTTTTTCTTTAATGAGGGTCAAAATGTAAGTTTTGACCCTCATTAACTGCCTTTTTACCTAAGAGGTCTTATAAAAGGTTTTTAAGCTATTGGACCTGGTCCACTCAATATGGAGCTTCATCAATTAACTGTCAGTAATTAATTGCAGTACTGCTTTAGTACAATTTCATTTTGCTGCTTTTAAATAAGTATCTTTTTTGGAACAAGCTAAAGGTTTTTTTTCTCACCACCGGAGGAGGATCAACAGGCAGGACCTCGGCTGCTCCTGCTTTTCCTTTGTCGTCATCAGCTGCCCCTGCACCTCCTCCTGCTCCGCCTCCAGCAGAAGACTTAGCATCCTTCCCACCAGCTTTTCCTGCTTTTGCGTCTTTGACAGGTTTAATCATCCGACTGAGTTTGGAGTCTGAGCCTGTGCCCCCAGACAGGATCTCTACTGTCAGTTCTAAGTAGACCCTGCCCCTAAAATCACAAGCACACAGTCCAGGGCATATAAATCAGGTAAAAGACGGCACTTTCTTTTAGTTGCAATATGAAGCAGTATCATATCTTTCTATGAACCTGAAGGAGACTCCCTCGCCGATGCCCTCATTGAGTTCCCCTGTGTCATCGCCCAAAGAGAAGTTTCGAGCTGATCCGTACAGATTAATCCAAGCAGGACCGAAAGTTGGTAAAAACCCTAAGAACATGAAATAAACAGGGAAAATAAACAGGGAGAAAAAAAAACCTTATCATGATTAAACACTTACATTTCCTTTCAACCTTCAGACCTGATCTAGACCTTCATTTCTTCTCACCTTTGTCTCCATCTTGTTCATTGGAGATGCGCCTCAGGTCAAAGTAATGGGTTCCTATGGCAACATCATTCATGCTCCCCTCATCCCAGACCTTAAAGGAAAATTAATATAAGATTCTAGGAAATTTCTACCTGCATACACTGAAATTCTTTTTTCCAGAACTGTAAATCAGTCAGCGGTATCGAGCTTTCAGACCTGGATCTTTAATCTCTGACACAGGGGAGGAAACATCTCAGTGAAGACAATCTGCTCGTTCCACACGGGGTCCGCCGAAGATTTCTGGGTGGATGTGCGACCCTGAGACAAACGCGACTGTAGTTGATCACTGTTTTTCATTGAGACATGAGTACACCATGACTGCAACCGTCCTTCATCCTGAAGCCATGCTTTACAAATAATATTGTAAAACAAGAAGCTGCTACTTCCTGAACTCAACTGGTTCGTTTTGAAGCACCTGCAACTATGAGCTGCGTGTAGATTAGTTATGGGATTAAATGTGGTGACTTTCTACTTGTGTTGACCCTGTTTCATTGAGTCAAAGCATCTACGCTGTGACGTTGACTGGGAACTGACTGTCTGCAGACAGAAACCTTTAAAACCTTTTCTTCCACTAATCTGAGGTCTGGTAGCCAAGGTAACGGCTGACCTCAGAAGCCTGAACCGTCTCTGCTGAGGCCTTTCAACAAAGAGAAGCAGTGGCTCTGAGCCCAACTCCCCCAATCGTGGATCTTAACTCACACTCACGTCTCAATTCAAGATGGCTACAGCTGAACTTTTAAACGGAAGCGACATTCAGCTCACCACTTGTTTGAAGAAGCTGACGACAACATATGGATCAATGAGTGCTGTGTTGTCTCCTATAAAGGCCTTCGTGACGTTGGCCATGATGCTGGAGTTGTTCCGGGGCAGGCCTTCGGCTCGGTACACCTTCACACAGAAACGGGCCCAGGGCCGTTCAGAGGGAAGCCCCTCTGGGATCAGGAGGTTCCTGATGACGGACAACGTTATTCCAAACCAGTCAAACAACACAGTTAATCTGCAAAGGCAGCATCTAGCATTCGGCCCGCAGTGTGTTTAACACTGCACATTAATTCAGAGGTGCTTCATACTTTTCTATCTGTTCTTCAGCATCACTTGCTTTTTGTCCCGGCTGCACGGCGTCACCTTTAGCTGAGACGCTGATGTCACATTTAACGTATCCTTTTACACCAGTGCTAATGTCGCCAGGATTGGTCAACATTGCCCACTTATTGACAAACTGGTGACCTGGGAGAGCAAGGCACAATTATTCAGTTTATCTCTCTACTTTCCATCAGAAGGAACCAATGAGGAAGCGTTGTGACGCTCTGCTACGGACTTTCACTAAGTCATAAAACATGACAGACCCGGCTGTTTGTAGACTGTCCAAACGTCCAGTTTAAAGGACCCCACGCAGAACGTCTTCAGCATCTTTGAGTGAACGACCTGCAGAGGACCAAAAAAAACAAAAACAAAAAAAAAAAACACCACAAAATTAACCTATAAATGCAGCAATAAGAGCTGCACCCAAAATAAATCAGCATTAAAGTGGGAAGTTGCATGTACTCTCATGTTATTACCAACCGTCAGCTTGATGACTTTGTCTAAGAAGATCTCTTTATGGGCAAAGAAATCAAAGACGAAATACTGATGGAGAGAGGAGAAACGAGATGAAGCAAAAACAGTTTAAATTATAAAGTAAAACTGCTAATGACTTACTTACAGCCCTTATGAAGTTTTTCTAGCAGCTTTTTAAAACATCTCTTTCTTAACTTTAAAAAGAGAAAATGAACATGTCCACTCATGTACGTGAATAAATATACCAGCAGGGCCGTAAAAAAAAAAAAAAGTTGACATACCAACAGACGAGACAAAATGACAAGAAAAAAAAAAGACAGAGTTCAGCTTTCAAAATGCAAACATTAAGTAGAGATCTTAAATTGTTTGAGATAACGAAGTCTTCAGGATAGTACTAATCCTCTGACCAATCAACATTCAGCATGCGAGGACACACAATGAAATAAAGACTCTTTCTGGTAGCTAAATGTATTTAATGTAAGTGTCAGGATTGCAGTGATGTAATCTAACCAGTAACATAGTTGGCCAGCTGTGTTGCATTAATGTGTCGCTTGTGTTGGCAGATTATGAACCAACATGGACGCTCAATCTGACCGACTGCTCGCCCCACACAGTGTCTGGAAACTTGCTTTTCAGCTCTAGCTGTTTCATTTCACCTCATTGTAAAATGGAGCGTTTGTTCCTTCCTTGACGGACGTCTGTTTCTTCTCATCTCCAATCTCAATCACCACACTGGGGTCTATGTTTTCCCCCACAAGCTGTCTGGCTTCTGTGATATTAATGCCTATCTGCGAAACAGAACAAGAATAAGTCATTCGTCAGGGTCCAGGTAAGACGGAGTTGATCTGTTTTAATCGAACAGGTTTGCTTTTTCTGTTCTGTTTAGGCCGCTGTTGTTGTCACCTGGAAGCTCTCAGGTTTTCCTTCGCTGTCCTGAATGCGAGTTTGAAGTTTGGCTCTGTGGAAATCCACATGAATGTCAAATTCATTGCAAAACCTGTTTTGTCATCTTGCGGACAAACAGGGAAAACAGACGGAACAGAAAACATTCATCCTATCTGAGTTCTCACAGTGAAGAAGTAAACTAGGTAAATGGCTTCCGATTTACACGCCATCTTTCAAAACCTGTGAGTAATAATTAGAAAAATATATAATCACGCTTCTATGTTGTTAGTACTCTCCAAAGAGGTTCTTCCAATTTGCTTTCTCAGTCATCTTATAACGCTGGAGTCGCTGGTATCACCTCTGCAGCAGGATGTGTCTTTTATCTTGTTACAATATATAACATATGTAAGTGAGGCATCACTGTCAATGATTTGATCAGCTTAGCTGCTGCAACTTTTTAAAAAATGAAGTTGAGGAGGGTTTTCTGTACAGTAACGTTCAACCTGGGGGCAATTTGGAGGTGTGTGTGCTTCTCCACTGGTATGCTCCAGCGGTGAACCTGCAGCATACCAACGTGGAAGGCACATGAATGTGAAGATTTTGTTGTCGTGTCAGTTTACAGATACAGACATAGTCCAAATGCCGCTTTTGACCAAAACAATATCTTTTTTTATAGCTTCTGTGTGAATTATTTGAAACATTTCATTTCATTTCATGAACCTGACAATAACTTCCACTTTTGCTTTCTTTCTGCTAGTTGTAACAGGATGCATGATGCTTTGAAATCCTTTTTGACTCCTCCATAACTGAACAGTATATTACATAATAGATACACTCAGATATTGTACTCATCAGTTCCACAGTTTGATAACAGTGGTACCTCTTTGTGTTTGGTTTTATTGCTCTTCGAATGAGAGGCTGGTCTTCTGGGGTTTCCCCTTCCTGTACGAGAGATGCTTCTGAGGAAACCTCGACCTCACTGTCTGCACACACACACACACACACACACACACACACACACACACACACACACACACACACACACACACACACACACACACACGGACACACAAAACAATTAGGACCACAGTACTCAGAAGCTCTCAGTACTGAAATACCTTTTTGTTCCATATCAGGAAACATTACAGTTCAGTTTCACGGGAATGGCAGTAACAATCTGTTTTCCTAGAAAACTGAAATCACCCATAGCAACCAGGACTGCACACAGTCTCAGCCCGGTACTGACACATGCTTGTTTGACCAGGGTTCGTCTCACTCCCATGATGACAAGGGACAACTCCTCTGCTTATGATCACAGCTGAGACTCAGTGATGTTTGTTTTCCATGCCTTACCCACGGCTCCTTTGTTTGCCAGGACCAGGTCAGTGCCGTCTTTCTTCTTCTTCTTCTTCACTTTCAGGCCAAATATCTTCTTTTCCTTCCTGCTAAAGGAACAGCAAGTTTGGCATGCAATCAGTCTCTCTTTATGGATTATTTTGCAACTGAGCTATAAAGCATTAAGAAAAAGATCCCAAACGTTTGGTGAAAAACAGTAGCTTAAAATACGGACAAGCTGTTATGAACTGAAAACGCCTGTGTGAAAGTAACTGGTAATAAAATGCTCTCTTTGGAAATCAGTAACGACAAAACCTATTGCACCTAACCTAAATATATTTTCTGTGGATATAACTTTGTTTATTGTTTTATTACACTATATGTTCAATAAAGTTAAACTCAAAGTGGATATTTGATTTTTGCTTTAAAATTGAAACTATTCAAGCAGAACATAGGCAAATTTGAATTTTTATGGCCAAAACCAGAAACCGATATTTCAGTTTGTTTTGATTTCCTTATGGTGTTTCAAATAGTCCAGATTTTATTTATTTATTTTTTTCATTTTTCGAGACAGGTTCCAAATTCTGTGAATGTATGGGATGCACTGTTTGTTCTGTCCATCCCATGTGTGTTTTCACCACAAAGAATAATTAGCTGTGGATAGGATTAAAAAAAACCTTTGTTGCACTTTCATATCACAATGCGAGCCTGATGCAAAAAAAAAAAAAGAAAAAAAGTCCAATTACTGAGGCCATCAGGTGAAGCCTGTATGTTTCTAGTACAAGTTCAGGTTCTGAGTCCAAATACAATAAAACATGAAATATGGAAAGAAAAAGCAAACAAAAATTTCTACTTAATGGACAAAAAAGAAAACAAGTGGTATCCCACATATACATCTTGTATTTTATATATATGTCAGATAAGTCAGTTAAGCATAATTTCTAAAAATCCAACATGTTCCTGCCAGCATATCTTTCTTGTGATGCACGTAGATCTACGAACTAATTATATGAAATATGAACTTCAGGGACTCACCCTTGCTGAGTTGCAGGACTGCCCAATAGATCCATTTAGCTGATATCTACAGAGGTTTCTAGCAGGAAGGTTTTTCACTTTATGTATAGTCTTACTTCTAATTCTTCTCCAAAGATTACTCTACACTCTACTGTTTCCTCCTTTGCAAATCAGAAGTAAGACACAATAACCTATCTGCTGTCAGTTGTTGTGACTTTTGTCCACAACAGAACCGTCTTTCCAGAAGATATTCCTCACCTGACGTCTTCCGCTATAAGCTTCCTTAGTTCTCAGACGTCCTGAAGCAATTTACAAATTTTTCTTATTGCTTCATATGCAAAAGTAAAACTGATCGCTATGGAGCCTTAAATATACTGGCTATTCACTGTGAGACGATATTTCTGTGTCTAACCAGCTGTGGTTTCTGTTAATCGGGCTGTCACGAATACTGTGTGGTTTGTGATTGGTGAAAGGGAGCAGCCCTTCTCTTGTTAGCCTCCTACACACACTGTCCATATATAAATACTTCTACATATTTAATGTGCCGAACTGGTTCGACTCTAGCATGGCAGTACATTCAGAGTTCAACTATTTAAACACTCGGGATGCCTCATTCAATATTCAGTTCTCTAGTATGAAATGTTATTATACATTATGTTATCTCTGCAAAAGAAATAGATTTAATTTGACAAAATTGACTCATTAAGCAAAATATGTAGACAAGATACATTTTCTAGCTGAGGACCAGTTGAGGGTGTTCACATCAGGCCCCAAAGCAAAGCTTTCCTTTCTGCAAACAGCATGAGGCTTAAGCTCACAGCCTCTTTCTGATTGTAAATGGACATCATGCATCGACATGCATGATGTGTAGATGATATGATTCCTGAATGATTTTATTCATTTTAAGTGAGAATAAATGAAGGGGATCCTAATCTATTCATCACCAGTAATTTTATTTATTATTTCACCCAACTGTTTAAAATGTCTTTCTCTCTGTTTTCATTGTTTAGTTTTATTACGTCTTAGATTTCATATTACGGTCCCAGAGGTTTCCTATTTTTAGTCAATTTGTAAGAATCTCAAAACTTGTTTTTTTTTTTTAATTTGTCATAATAGTTTCTCCAAACAAAACAAGAAAAACTGTTTGTTAGTTTTAAAGAAACGTGTAAGTATTTATATTTGATTGTACTTCTTTACAGAAACCGTTACAGGCAGTTTTTTTTTACATAATTTTTTACATAATTGCTTCCAGGGTTTCACAAGAATATTTCAACACCTTCCTGACCCATATAAAAGCTTTTGTCATTTTTTTTAAAGAAGCCATGAACAAATGTACAACTTTAAGCCTTTATTATATTTAAATGTAAGACTGAACAGGGAATCTGAGCTCATTAAAGACTCAACAGCTCAAATGGCTGATTAAATCTAAGACTTTTAAAGCCAGACCTTCAGACATACATGCAAGAAAAATGGGATGACATAACTTTAGATATGTGGAATTTCTTTGGAAATTCTCAAATATCCCATAAGCGTTGTGGGACAGATTGAACTACAAAACATCAAATGTCTCCATTATGTTCTGCAATGTTTCTGTTAGGCAAGCTTGAATTTGAGACGTAAATGGGGAAATCTAAAGAAATGTAAATAAATATCAAAATAAAATTCCAAACAGTACAATAAAATACATTTTGGCTAAGTAGAAAATAAACATCATAAATCTAAAACAGCTTAGTGTAAAACCTAAAGCAACTTTTGCTTACATGCCCAATTAATTGCAAATGTTGATTACTGAGAGCCAATCTCCTACCTTGGTTTGGGATCCATTGGTTCTCTCAGGACAGATTATGTGAAGGTTTTCAGACCTGCTCCAGTTTGACATAAAGTTTAACTGAAAAACAGATCAGCTGATTGGCTGAAGTATTTGTTCAGGGAATGATGATGCTGATGATGTGAAACTGAAGGAACATGCGGTTGGCCCGGCACTCTGCATTTCAGGTTCTTTCTTTTCTTTTGTTGGAGCTCGGGGCAGAGCTGTTGGTCAAATCGTCGTTTAAACGGTCATTTCTCATCATAAAGACTCAACTCGTGAGAATTTAAAGAGATTTTATTGTTCCACAAGCTCTTCAATAACAACAAAGCTCATCAACTGCCATCTGTTTAACAGACTTAACAGATGATAGGAGTGTTTACCCTGTGTCTGTGTGTGCGTGTGTGTAGGTAGACTGGTATTCTTGTGACCAGGATGTTTGAAACTGGCAGAGCTAACAACTCCACCCCAGGTAAACAGAACAGCTTGCAGCCTGCAGGCAGAGATCATGAGCAGCCGGGTGGATCAGAGTCGCCTCAAACTGAAAAATCTTCTCCTTATGTACACTGTGGACATCCAACAGACATACAGCTGCTTTTCTTGAAGAGCCAAAGTTGCTTTGAGATTGATTTGAGAGTTGGTGTATTTATATATGCCGATTTAAGTCATACTGATGTCTGTGTTTTAATTTATTTGTGTGATAGCAACGCTGGCATGAAGAAAATAAACCCTAATTTCCAGTCCTGCAGCAAAAATGATCAGATTCAAACATGACTTTAACTTAAATGATTAAACCCTTAGATCATGGGTTAGGGTCACTTATTTTCTACTCATCTGAGGCAGAAAAAGAGTAGATGGATTTTTATTGACACGAGAAGATTAACACCAAGTCAAAAGGCTACAATTTTTTTGCTAACAAAGCTGTACTCTCAAAGATGTACCCGTCTTTTCTTATTTATTGATTGATAGCATAATTAACTAATTTTTTCATTTAAGGTTCCCCATCCTTTTGAATCGGTTGGAATGGACCTCATAAAAAAAAACTGGCTCAAAGTCAGGACACCAAATACGTGTCCTGAATAGTCATCATTGACTATTTCACCAAGTGGCCACAGGCTCACACACTGAAGACAAAGTCTGCTCCAGAAGTGACAGATTGCATTATAACGGGTCCCCAAAGTGGGTCCTCGAGGGCCGCCATCCTGCATGTTTTAGTTCTCTCCCTGGTTTAGCACACCTGGATCAAATGATGGCTCGTTAGAAGGCCTAAGAGGAACATTGACATGCTGGAAAGGTTGTTACTACCAGCAGGGAGAGAACTAAAACGTGCAGGATGCCGGCCCTCGAGGACCCACTTTGGACACCCATGCATTAAAACATTTGTGCATCAGTTTGAAGCCACAAAGATAATTTTGTAGCGAAGTTGTAGATGGCCACCCAAATACCTGGGATGAGAACCCAGATGCTGTGCTATTTGGACTTAGAACAAAGAAGCAAATAATTAAGAAGCAAATAAAGTAGGGCTCTGGTCAATCAGAGATGCATGATGCATTTAAGGGAAAAGATGCCCTTCTATCAAGAGAGAGCACCTACAAGTTATTGTACTTGGACATGAAGCAAACTGGTCCTGATATGGAACAGGTAAGAGAGGTACGACGACAATGGTTCAAATGTTAATGCTGTAGCAGTATTTTGCTAGCCTGGTCATTGCCTTCCTCCACTATTCCGCTTGACTCAAACCTTGCAGCACAGGCTGGGCTTTCTCCCATTGACTTGGATTCCCCTGGTAGAATTAGAATAACAATAACATGTATAAATAAATGTATACATATGTAGCTGTTGCCGTTGAGCTGTGGTTAATTATAGGTACCTAAATAATTTCTAATACGTTGAAAGCAGTAATTGACTTTGTGGTTCTTAGGAATCATGTTTTAATTTGCAGAATATGTGAGCATGAATGATGTGTCGAATCAGTGACAAATATTTTCAAACCAGCAGTGTTTCTGTTTTCACTCATAAACAATGGAAAATGAACTATGAACACACATGAAGAATCAATTGGTCCGTCAAACTAATTTTCCTCAACATTATTCCAATATTTGCTTAATTTAATTCCACTTCCTGAAACCTTTAGTTTAGCTGAAAGACATATATCATAAATGATGTGGTACTTAGAAACCAAAACACGGTTATACATTTATTTTTCACAGTGATAAGACTGTAAGTACATCTCAGTATAAGCATCATCACAGTTCCAACATTCAATCTTTGAATAAGAAATAATTGTTTTCTGTCACAATGTCGCACCCACCATTAATGTGTCTCAATTCAAAGGCAGTTTAATGTGTTTTCGTGTCTTCAGTTTCACTTTTCCCGCGTTTCTTCTGTTCGCCATCAGGAGGTTTTATCTGAGAAAGGGACAACCTTCAACGTGGTGTCAAAGTCCAACTTGTCTGTCCTCACTTTACACATCCCTCCCGTTGGCTGCTGTTCAGCTCTACTTTGTTATCGTCCCGTTTTACATCGTCCGCTGCCATCTTGTTTTCTTCAGACTTGAAAGGTTGGCCACTTGTAAATATCTGAAAGTTGCAGTGAGAAAACAAATGAGTAGCATAAAATCTAGAAATCTTAAGGTAACTCACTTTGAATTCAGACTAATGTCCATTGAAGTTAAACTAATGTTTGTCATGACAGAAGTTGGAGATATTGTGCACTGTAGCTGAATCAGACCCTTCAGACTTTGTTGTCTACAAAGTTATGTTGTTTTCAGATACGAAAAAATAAAATAAAAGTGTGGTGTTCAGTTTCTGAGTTATCAGATCAAAGGAACATTTTCCTCTTGGTTTTAAACGTGCAGCCGGTTGATGTCATCAGAGAAGAACTTGGATCCCACCTGAAGCTCTGTTAGCGTCAGCGCTGAAGGTTTGACCTCACTCTGATTTCTGCAGTCTCCCTTTTACTCTACAGAGTCCCAGTGAAAATCACTGCTAGTATTGTTGACACATAGCATTATCCTGTCACTATTTAAATAAATAATGAACAATTGAAGAATATTAATGAGTGCTGAGTGGCCACTGTAGATCTACCAAACCCTAGTATTAGTAATTGAGCTTGTTCTCCTCAAAGTTTGAAAAATAAAGTAAAGCTATTGCACAAATGAAATGTACATTGTCTGTTACATCAGCAGGGTCTTCTTCAGAATTGGACATTGATTTCATACAGCTGTGCAAAAGGAAGCGTCAGCCTTTTTACTTGCAATGCTTTGTAAGCTTAAAAATAAAGATAAAAGCAGGTCCAAACACCAAGAAACTTTTACAAACAACACATGACACAAAATGCAGAATCAGTTGTGAAAAGATCTCAACTGTTTTTCCCTAGACAGAATTTCACTATTGCGGTGTTTTCATTAAATAAAATATCCAATTAAAATCCCACGTGACTAAATTTGTAAATGCAATAAGTCATTAAAAAAACACATCACACCATTATTCTCCTACCACTTCCTGTCATCTTCTTCGTGTTTTCCACTGGTAGTAACATCCAGTTCTGAACATGACTTGTGATGGGAAAAAAAAGTGTTTCCATTGCAGTTTTGAAATATACACTAATTTTGATACAGCCAAAGAACCACCTCATGCTAGCGGCAAAACTTTTTATCAAAAAACATGAGTTTTTTTTTTTTTTTTAAACTGCGGTTATTTTTGTAATTCCACTTTGCACAATTATAAGGTCAATAAAAACACAGTTAGTATCTTAGTAAGGCCCACTAATCACGTGGCAAAGTAGATCTAAACTCTTGATAGAGTTGATATGTAGTGCTAGGTTATGGGCAGAATTCATACTTTAGTCCTATGTGTCCTAATAACATTCTTCCAGTTGGCCTGTCATTCCTGCTTATGCAACTTTTGCAAATCTAAATTATGGCAAACAAAGCCGTTTTCAGCCTCTTTTATTATTCTGTCATGAGCAGAACAATAACGGACTGACTGAGTCTTGTGGAGTCTGATATGGTTTTCAGTAGCCAAACTTTCTGTCAATATTGTTCACTCCTTAGAAGTGTGTCAGTTTTCTTAGATGTTTATCACTGTTTGGAAAAAGTTTGGAAATTCATTTCAGTAACACTTGATTTGAACGGCTGTGCCTAAAACTGACATGACACTGTTACACTAAAAGTTGCATTAAAAGTGTCAAGTTAAAATATTATTTTACCAAATGACACTTTGTGACAATAGTCATGAACATTAACAAGGACTCCTTCATATTCCTGAAAAGTCATGTCAGTCTTATGCACACCCCTTCAAATAAAGTCTTACCTTGATTTGATTGGTGGGCAGCAACAACTACTTGTCAAAGACCAGTGATCCATTTCCTTCTTGCTGTTGTGTGTGAGAACCAGGAGCTGGTCAGCAAACTGAAGAAAAAAAACAACCTTTGCTTTTATAACATGACTTATGCTGACTTGGGATTAGCTAATTGATGCATTTGATTAACTGCAAATGATAAGTTACCCTACTTCATTGTTTTGTCATTACTGTTGCTTGTGTATTTTATTCCCACATAGTTTTTTTTTTTTTTTTTTTTTTTTGCAATGTTGCTTGATTTTTCTGTTAAAATTAGATATGCAATGTGTTGCTTTTAATGATTTGGTAAATTTGTCGTGGTTTTAACACCTGCCAAAGTGTCAACTACTAATTTAAGAAGGCAGGGTTACTTCTTCACAATCTAAACTCAGTCAATGCATTCACCAGACCACAGGCTACATGCATGGCAAAATCCAGCCCTGCTATGACTACATGACCATTGCCGAAGCGTCTCCTATTAATAATTTTAAAACTTCGTACATCACTGGGGATACTTTGTTACTATGTCCATTACTGATGTCATGGAAATGAAGAAGTGTCCCTAGACTTGCCTGATAAGATGTGGAGGTGAGGCACGACAATGGATTAAAACCTCTTTGCTTAGAACAAGAGGAAGGTATGCAAACCTACATGTGATAAAAAACTGTTTTCTTGTTATTATTGATTTGGGGGACATCAACAGGCAGTGCTAAGCTTCAGATTCAAGCTCAGACAACCAGCCACTGACAGCTTAGATGGGAATCTTACCTGGGAAATGCTGGCTGGAACTTTGGGAGAAGGAAGTGATGACACTGGCTCGAAAAAGGAGAGATGGACTTTGAAGGTAAGGGTGTCAACGGTTCATGTGAGACTGGAGAGACTGCTTGGTGAGACATTTTGTACAAATGCAACAAAAATGTCTGGGCTGTTTGGGTAGATGTTGAAAAATGGGCAAACGTAGAAGAATGGAAGACGTTAGATGGATGATTCCATCCGTCTAACGTGAAGGAAGTGAAGGATGCAGGCACATACATGTTGACATGGCTCCAAGATAAGGTCCTCCCAATGAGGTGGAGTAAAAATAATTTAGGAAAGAGTTTTGTTGGTTGGAAGGAAAACAAGAAGAAGGCTAAGAAGAGATTCCATGGGATAAGCCAGGGATTGATAAAGAAAAAGGAAGTCCCTTGTTGTGTTCAAACAAAGATCAGTTGTGTCAGAAGGAGCAGGAGGCTTTTGAAATTGGAAGGCAGGAAGGTAAATAGGCATAGTAAGGCCTGGAGGATGATGGAAGGGTTGTTGTTAGGAGTACAGAGCATCAATACCTGCAGGAGTGAGAACCAGGGCTTGCAGAATATCAGACAGAGAGACAATCCCTCTCACCACATCTTCTCTGTCGACCAAAACTAGTCGATGAACCTGAAAGGAAAATATGAAACCATTTGGTTATAATCTTTTCAGTCACAAGTTAAGTGTGCAAGCTGGCTTTCTGCATAGTCTGGATTCATGACACCTTTTTTCAGCCGCCCTTTTCAAGACAGCAGATTATCTTGCTACTACTTTACTCAACCCCAGCACCTTCCTTTGTCACATCAACTCTCTGCAGCCACTACATCTGTAATCCTTCTCCCAGGGTCGTCCTTTTTTCCTTTTCCCTGGCAGTTATACAGACAACATCCTTTGTATGGAATATCCAGGCTCGTCCCTCACCTTTGTCTGTAAAACCAGTCCACTTCAGCTGTCATTTTAATACACCCATTTCTAACTCTGTCCACTTTGGTGACTCCCAATTAAAATCCAAAACCTCCAAATCCCACAACCCCCATACTCCCCCTCCTGGCTTTCTGATGAACAACCACTTGCTTTCAACTCTCACTACAGATAACAATATAGTTTCTTAATATGCCAGTTCACACAGACTATATTAAGCCCACCAAACCTGTCTAACATTGACTACCTGATATCACACACCGTCTTGCTGTTCTTTCCTCTCTCTTTGGCTGGGACCTCAAAGTTTTACTGGGGTGTTGGGGGTGTTAGGGTTAGGGACTTGGCTCTTAAAATAGAGGAGCCACTCGCTTCTCTATTTTAAGAGGAGTGAGTGGTTATGTGAGTGAGCTCTACAACTGTCTGAATAGATGCGCCACCTATTCAGACAGGCGGCGCATCTGTCTGCTTCGCATAAACCAGATTTCTTTTGCATATTTACAACTTGAGGGAAGACTGTTTTTTATCAGTTTGATGTCATCTTGCTAGTGAAATCAGAATGTGTGACTCGTTTAAGTTACCTTCAGTAACACCTAAGTTCTGCTGCGGCAGATTTGGGAATTACCTCAGCTTTAGCTATGCGGTCGATGATGGTCTCCAGTGTTTCGTGTGGATAACATTTAAGGACTCCTTCAACCCAGCAGGATCGTGAGGCGAGGGCCTCTTTCATTGTCATGTTTAAATTGTTGTAGTTTTTTTGGGCAGCGAGGTTCTTGAGGGGAGAAAAATAAAGTCACAAAGCTTAGTTTCCTGTTGAATACTTAAAGAAAAAGGAGGCTGACTTTTTAAATTCACTTACAATGACATCAAATCTGGAGTACAGTGCCACAACTTTACCTGAAACCGGGGGTAGAAAAAACACAGATGAAAAAGTATTTGAAATTTTACCAACTGAAATATTTGAAATCATTAAACAAATATTAACATCAGAGGAAGATAATGCGATTAAGTCTTATAGTAAAGTCAGTCAAACAAGGCATCATGATCTGGGAATCTTGATGCTGTTGTGCAGCAAGTGTACATCACTTACTGTTATTAATGAAACTATGGATTGCAGATTGTCTGCAGCACAGTGCATGAGCTCAAGCTCACTTGGACAATGATCCTAAGAACATGAACAAGTCCACCTGTAAAAGTTTACCAACTTAAGCTGAATTGAGAGGTTGTGGCATGCTGGTTAATGCTGGAAAACCCTCAAATGTGAAGTAGCACTGGTGTGGATTCACCAGGATTGTGTTGTGCCGTTAAGCCCAAATGTTAACATTGTTTTGGTATACCTTGTTCATTAACCACAGGCAGGGCTGACACTCTTCTTTCCACAAAAATAGCCAGAGCTTCATAGACAGAGGCAGATTCCTGGATTGTTGCAATCTCCTTAAAGGTACCAATCGGCACCTCGTTGATCTGCTTTTGAAGAAACCTGGGTTTAGGAATCATGGATCCCTAGAAGAGTAGACTCATTAATTTGACGAAGCACGGGCATTTCTAGAGCACAGAGTGCAATCTGGAATTACAAACATGAGTCCTTCCTTACAAAGATGTGAAGGAATTTGAGGATCCGCTTGTGAGTCAGGATGTGGAGGACATTCCCAGAAGCTGGGTCAATAACTGGGAGCCGGTGGATCTTATTCTTTAGCAGGGAGTAGATGGCATCAAACAAACTGAAGAGACAAAAATAATTTATTTAGGCAAATCATCATAAGTAACAGAAACATCAGTCGTTGTGTAATTGAAGGATATAATGTGCTACATTTTATAAAAGTGAGTTACTGAAATGTTATTGGAAATGAATGAGCCGTATTTCATATGGTTGCTATTTTAATTGTGTCCACTAGATGTCAGTAATGTTACGTCCCCTCCAGGATCCCGTTAACCAGACTTTTCGGTTTGTTCTCAGCTGAATGAGAAACAGCTGTAAATCTGTAGACTAATGAAACTATTTCATGTGAAACATTCATTTATGAAAGACAATATTATCACAGTGAAGTGAAGTTTTAAGACGTGTTTTTCTTTTACATTCATTTCTTTGTAAAATCTGGGAAAATAGAATTTAAATAGTTGTGCATTGTAGAAATAAAAAAAAAATAAACTAAGGCAGGAAATTAAAAGAACAAGTGTGCCTTTACCTGGATGCAGGTTTGATGCTGATGAGTCTGTTGACTGAATACTGGAGATATATTTCTGTACCAAAAAAAAAAAAAAAAACACACACAAAGAGAAGCAATTTTTAAACAAAAGTTTTGTGAGATTGTTCTTTTCAATCAAGTTCACTTATTTTCTTTAGCTTCATAAAGACAATACAATATAATCAATGCAGTGATCTCACTTATAAGCACACATTGCATTAATTATGGGATGGTAGCAGAACAGACTGGGATGGCCAGATTTCATCATCATCATAGAACATTAATCAGTAATTATTCTGAGCAAAGTTCTTATAATAACTCAATAAATCCTCAGATCATTTACCTGCGACTACACCCTCACCCTCATTCCAGCCAATAGCACACAGTTAAAAAAGAATCAAAGCTAGCCAGAAAAGGTTATGTGAGTCTGGTCAATAAGAGACATCTAGATGTTTCACAGAAGATCCATAAATGGATCCAGATGTTGAGTAGAAGTTATAAACTAGCAGGGTATTCTGTCCAGACCTCTCCATGTCTCTATTTTGTGTTCTTCCAGTTCGTAGATCTGAACCTGCAGACAGAACATGCATCCATTAGTCCTGCCACAGAGAAACTTCAGTCAGACTACAAATCACTCAGTGGGAGTTTAATTCTGAAGCTCACCAAGGGAGACTTGTAGTAACGATGAAGGATGTTAATAAAGTCCGTAATGGTTAGCATACCTGCACAGACAAACAGGATTTCTATAGTTACCAGACATGAAATTACACGTTGCAAAAATTTGGACATTTACATGATGAGGAAAAAAAATCACAGCGTGCATCAGTAATGTTTCCCTTCCATGGTTAGTTTGTGGGTCAAACACCGAAATGTCAAAGACTTTTCTGAGGTGGGTTAGGTTAGAGGCTCTCTGGTCTGGCCCAGTCCCTTTCTTATTGCTGAATCATGAACTCTGACCTTCATTGAGGCAAGTGAGACTCCTGACGCTTCGGTAAGTGTTTTGGGGTCTGTTGGATGAATCGCAGACGTCTTGGAGTCATTTTAGTTGGCCAAACACAACTGATAGGCCCCAAGAGAGCGGAACGGTGCGGTGGGTTAAAGTCACTCCACTTATTAAATGTCACCTCAAGGCGGGTAAAAGGTTGACACAGGATTGTGGAACCATGGAGCAGCAAATGGTTCCGGCAACTTCTTCACACAGAGTGGACACTTAGACTGAACCAGTTCAGGAATCATGAATAAATACTGAGATGTTCCTGTTCCCACCTACAAAACACTGCAGCTTGCTGTCCCACAGCGGCGCCGCCCGCACTCCGTTCGCCACCAGAGCAAAGAAAGCCTTCTTCACCTGAGTGAGACAAAAACTCGATTAATAAAATCCAAACCCATATGAAAGCAATTTGTGCTGTTTGCACCTGCAGCGTTGTGTCAAAGATGACCAGTTTGGAGCTCCTGGGCATGGCATCGTAGCAACTGTGACTCTTCATGAAATTCATGTAAATGTAGGTGTCAGGATCTGCTCCTGCAGGGGGCGCCATGGGGTACGTGGCATATGTACAGACACCTGTGAAAAAAAAAACAAACAAAAAAAAAACACAACGTGAGCTTGTAACAAAACTGAGAGCCCTTGAGAGGGCAGTAAATTCTCATGTGGGGTTTATAGAATGTAGGTGCGTGTCAAGCTGCAGGGTGGTTGTAATGATTCCCATCGCCCGTGTTTTACAGAAATTCCTCAGAGTGCAGGAATGTTCTGTCAGTGCAACATTAACTCTTTGCTACAAACAGTTTGGCTACAGAAGTGCTGCTGAGAGTGGAGCAGTTGTAGATAGAAATGATGCCCATAAACAGTCATAATGCAGCAGAGATGTGACTGGAAAGGAACGACCTCTTCCATCGGATGTTGGACCGCCGTGTAAGGCACAGATTGTCCAGAACAATCACCGTCTTCAAGCACATGGTGATTCGTGAGTGTGCTTTGGCCCAGGCTGCCTTGGGTCAAAGGTCGATGATTGATTTTTGTAATTGTATCATCAGAGCTGCAGCATTCTGTCCAGGACACTTGTGAAGAGAGGGGCTGGGCAGTCCACTGGTCACCCCCTTGACTGGGAGATGGACTGTCCAGACATTTGATTAGGAGACACAGAAACTGCACACTGACTCATGAGCGCTACACTTAGCCTCAGTGATGTCTGTTTGTCAGCAAGACACAATTAGCTAATCTTGTTCTTTTCATTTTGTGGATATTTTAGAACATTGCAACACATAAATTTACTTTGTAATGGATAGCAAATATTTTCAATCTTATATGAGTTATATATTTTTATACACGACTTAAAACATCATTT